>NC_041392.1:559723323-559769135 GCF_002162155.2 Triticum dicoccoides | reverse complement strand
AGTTTCCCCGACAATCACCTTTTGGACGACACCTGAAGGAAGTCACTAGGTACCTGAACATAGGAATACCAAGCTTCACCGGGACCTACAACGCCACCTTACCAGAAGAGGAGCGATGGATGATTCAAGTTCAAGTTCCAGAAGGACCTTCACACTAGTCACTAAACCCATAGAGTTTTCCTTCGATGCACCAACCTGGAGTCTAGGAAAGAGTATGGCAGCTCACATCACCATGGGACGCATTGGAGAAGTTTATCAAAAGGAGCTTAACTACGCTATCTACCAGATTTGTGGGTGCCGAGATGAGCAATGGGAGATGATCAGCACCATGAAGGATAGATCAATTGCAGCGTTCATCCCGGAACTAAACCAGCACATTCGACGCCAGGAGAATCAGATGTGCGCAGGCATGATAGATCTGAAGAAGGCAATGACTAGGATTGTGGAACTGGAGGAAGAACTCAAGGCTACACGTGAAGATTATGAGGAGGAAATCGTCGTACTAGTGGAGAAGAATGAGGACCTGATTAAGAAGATCGGAATATTCATGGGAGACCCCACACCAGTAGAAGAAGACGAAGAACCCAAGGAGATTCGCCCGGAAGACTACATCATCATCGACGATACGGACTCTGACCTGAGCGATGATGACTTTGAAGACGAAGCTGGAGCAGATATCATGGAGTCTGCAACCGAGGAATATTTTTAGTAGACCACCACATCAGTAGTAGTATTCCACCATGTAAATAGAGTAGTCCGAGCACTTTTGCGATAGTTCTAGACCGATTGTATGCCCTTGCTTGATTGATTGAGTGAAATGATTGTGTTTGTCTCATGTGCATATGGGTAGTGCTTTCTCATTAGACCTCATTCTATTCTAATCTCTCCCCTCTAAACCCATCAGATGCCTCCGAGACGTGACCCCGGATTTGCTTTCCCACCGGAGCTCACTCAGTTGATTCAGCAGCAGAATACCCTGATGCAGTTGTTAGTTCAGAATCAGGGCAACAACAACAACAACAATCCACCACCACCACCAGTTGACAACTTAGCCCGTTTTCTGAGGTTGCAACCGCCGGTGTTTTCCAGTAGCACCGAGCCTATAGTAGCAGATGATTGTCTCAACAGGATTGGAAGGGAGTTAACCACTGCAGGATGTACTGATGCTGAGAAGGTGCGCTTTGCCGCACATCAGTTGGATGGACCAGCAGCATCATGGTGGGAGAATTACACTGTCACCTACCCTATAGCCATGGTGACATGGGACCAATTTCAGCAAGCCTTCTGTACAGCCCATGTCTCAACTGGGGCCATGAATTTGAAGAAGCTTGAGTTTCACAACTTACACCAGGGGAATCGTACTGTGGCTCAGTACGCGGATGAGTTTAGCAAGTTATCTCGCTATGCTCCTGATGATGTGGCCACAGATGCCGCTAAGCAGGAGAAGTTTATGGAAGGGCTGAATGATGAGATGAGTATGCAGTTGATGGTGGCAACATTCACCAACTACCAAGAGTTGGTAGATAAGGCTCTTATGATTGAAGGGAAGCAGCAGCAGATTGAGAGCCGTAAGAGGAAGTATGGATAAGGGAGGTGTTGGTGTCAAAACCGGCGGATCTCGGGTAGGGGGTCCCGAACTGTGCGTCTAAGGTGGATGGTAACTGGAGGCAGGGGACACGATGTTTTACCCAGGTTCGGGCCCCTTGATGGAGGTAAAACCTTACGTCCTGCTTGATTTATTCTTGATGATATGAGTATTACAAGAGTTGATCTACCACGAGATCGGAGAGGCCAAACCCTAGAAGCTAGCCTATGGTATGATTGTATGTTGTCCTACGGACTAAAATCCTCCGGTTTATATAGACACTGGAGGGGGCTAGGGTTACATAAGGTCGGTTACAAAGGAGGAGATATACATATCCGTATTGCCTAGCTTGCCTTCCACACCAAGTAGAGTCCCTTCTGGACACGAGACAAAGTCTTCAATCTTGTATCTTCATAGTCCAACAGTCCGTCCAAAGGATATAGTCCGGCTGTCCGGAGACCCCCTAATCCAAGAATCCCTCAGTAGCCCCTGAACCAGGCTTCAATGACGATGAGTCCAGCGCACAGTATTGTCTTCGGCATTGCAAGGCGGGTTCCTCCTCCGAATACACCACGGAAGAATTTGAATACAAGGATAGTGTCCGACCCTGAAAAATAAGTTCCACATACCACCGTAGAGAGAATAATATTTCCACAAATCTAATCTGCTGACACGTTTTGGCAACATGACATCACGCCATGGCTCAGTGATTATTCGAACCGTTTTTTTAACTAGCCCCACACATAATGCGAGGTAGTTTCTTGTCTTGTCAAAGCAGAGATTGTCTCCCCCTTATTACGGGATTCTCATCAATACGGTCGTGGGTAACCCAACCACGCCTAGGACTCCTAGATTTTAGGCAAGTCCCAAACGGCCACGAGGAGGACGCTCGACATTCACCCTCTTTATAAAGGGTCAAGGCTTTTACTTTTTTCCTCCCGTGCTCAATCGAATCCCTCCCCCGCCTCGAGTTCTAACACTCAAACCCTAGGTCAGGTGCTTCGGATCTTCAATCATGTCCGGATCTAGCCTCCAGGGCCGGTGGATGCCCTCCTCCGTCACGGAAGAGGATATCAAGAAGTTGAGGGAGGAAAGATACCTAACCGCCGAAGTCTCACATCGGCTGCCCGCCCGAGGGCAGGTCGTCCCTACTCCTGAACCCAATGAAGACGTCGTGTTCATCTCCCACTTCCTCCGAGGACTAGGCCTCACTATGGATCCTTCGTAAGGGGTTTGTTGTTCTATTATGGGCTTGATTTCCATGATCTAGCCCCGGATTCCTTTCTCCACATCTCGGCATTTATTGTCGTATGTGAGGCCTTCCTCCACATTACCCCTCACTTCGGCCTGTGGCTCAACCTTTGATGTGAAGCCGAAGACGGCCGAGGGGCAGTATGTAGCGTGCGGGGGTGCATTAATAAGCAAGATTGCCGAAGCTCCGTGGCCAAAAGGTTCCTTTCCAGAGGTGTCCAGATTATGGCAACGGGAGTGGTTCTACATCACCGCTCCCAGAAGTGCCAAGTGGGTAGCTTCCCCCGCCTTTCGCTCGGGCCCCCCACCACAATTGATGTCATGAATCAGCAGGGGGCTGAGCTGGGGTCCAACCAAGGATGTGCCCATACTGCAGAGCCGCATCCGGGATCTCTTCGAGGGAGATTTTAGTTTGGTTATGATGGTGCAAGTCATGCTGGTTTGTCAAGTCCAGCCTTGCAAACGCCGGCCCCTCCGCTTGTGGGAATTCACCCCAGAAGGACCACGCGCTATCCAGAATTTCCTCGGCCTGACGCACGAGGAGATGTACAAGTTGTTGTTCGGACCCCAAATAGAGTGTCCGAACACCTCCGAGGACGTGCACCTGAGCAGCAACCACACCGCGACCCAAGTAAGTAATCCTCTAGCCGAACACACTGTCTTTCATTTATCATGACATCATTCTGAAGAATCGCTTTTTGACCAGGACTGGATAACAAAGGCAAAGATGATCCGGTGTTCAGCCCCCCTTCCCGAAGGCTTGGACAATCCGGTGCTGGAAAAGATGCTCGAGCCAGCACCTTGCCTGGTGCCCTCAAAGGAAGATGAAGGAGGGAATAAAGAGGGCAAAAGCAGGCCCCCACCGCTACCTGTTCCAACCGAGGGAACGAGTGCCTCCGTGAGGGAGGATAACCAAGGGAAGGAATCTGACATTCCCTCGCCCCGGGGGAGGAAGAGGACTACCTCTGATGACCCGGAAACCAAGGTTTCCAAACGGGAGAAGAAAACTCCACCAGAGGGTCCCGCCTTGGAGGGTTCTCTTGCCGGACAAAGTCCATGCGGGGATCAGCCCTCTAGCGAGCTGTAAGTAATCAAAGAGTACTTTAATAGTGAAGATATATTACCTTGCTTCTGAGGAATATAACCGAAGCATCTATCTTCCGGTTCGGATATGAGCCCTTCTCAGCAGAGCTCGTCTTCGGGGGATCTTCTTGCGGAGATGATGGAGAGCGAAATGCCTCCCCCGGATTCCCTGGCTCAAGAAGCGGGCGACCTTGAAGTGTCATCGTGGAGAGTTTCTCCGGATCCGGCAAGGCCAGAAGGTAATCCCATGGTCACCCGAAGCCCTCAGTATCCGGCTCTTGAAGAGAGCAATCAAAAGAGTCCGACACCATCTGGTATGTGGTCGGACGTACTGAAGGTTCTGCTAGAGCGAGCGACTATCTTAGAAGAGCACCGTACATTAATGTGTATGGTGATTGAAAGGATTTCGTCTGCCGAAAATGGTTGCATGAAGCCTTTATGAGTCTACTGACGGGCTTTGAGGTACGTGAAATGATATACATTTGTGATGGTATCGCGTATTTTAGGTGTGGCCTGTGTAGATAGTAGCCCCTGAGACTCTGGTTGTCGTCGAGAACGGTGGCGAACAGAGGATCGTAGTCTCAGGTAATAACCAGACCGCCTTTATGTGTAGGTGTCTAAAGCTCCGGTGGCTAGCCGGACTGATGGGGTTGCCGAACTAAAACGACGACTGGATACGGCGGATGCCGACATCGAGCTTGTTAACAAGCGGCTTGACGAGGCACGGGGTAGGTGATATTTATAGTGAATGTCACATAGTAAGAGTAGCATGATGCCAGTATCTTTAATATGTTGTGACTGCAGATGGAGCTGCCACCGTGGAGGCCCTGCAGGCGGAGCTTGCCCGAGCCAAGGAGCAAGCACGGAGTAGTAATGCGGCCGCTTTGAAGGCGACCGAAGAGTTGAAAGCCGAGAAGGCCGCTCGTAGCGAGAGCAAAGAGAAAATGGCCAAAATGGTTGTGAAGTTAAAAGACACTGCCGACCGCTGCCAGTTTCTTGAAGAAGAAAACCGGGCAAAGGCTACGGACCTTGAAAAGGACACAATGGCGACCAAAGACACCCGCTCTGCAATGAGAGCGAAGAAGGAGGAACTGCATGAAGCCGGGGACATTGTGGCTGGGAAGCCCTTTATGCTGCGGAGGAAGTTCGGTGATCCGCGGTATGCCTCTTTGGATCGGCTGTGGAGTTCGGCTGACGCATATCTGGACTTAGCGGCGAGCGCTGTCGATGCGGCCAAATACTTCCGAGATCAGACAGATCGTGAAGTGGACAAGCTGTTCTGGTCGCAATTTAACGTTCCAGAGCGTCCGCTTCCATTGACTGATCATCTTGCCGAATGGGCCGAACTCAATAGATTGTCCGAACTCGCCATGAGGTCTGTCGTGGATCATCTGTGGCCGGAAAGGCCAAAGCCGAACAACTATTTTAGCTTGGTGCAGTAGTTCCTTGGTGTGGTGCCGCGCATTAATGCGATAAAGAGGTCGGCGTGCATAGAAGGCTTGCGGATGGCCATTACCCGTGTCAAAACATACTGGGCGGAGATGGATGCCACCACTGTCGCGGCGCAGGGTTCGGCCATAGGCCGAGTGGCTGCCGAGCACTATTTTGAAGAAGTTCTTGAGGGTGCTCGTATGATAGAGGCCCAATGCTCGAAGAATGTTATGTTTGAGTGACATGTATTCCCATTGTAAAAACAATGTTTTATTGAATTTATCAAGGCTGCATTTATACTTTTGCCCGAAAGTATTGTGATGCCTCCTGTGCGACCGTTTATGTATACATGTATATAACCTGAAAGATTGCAGTCATCGGCTTCAGCCCCCACTCATATAATGCGGGGGTGTTCGCAGAAGACACGTATTCACACTTAATCCAACGTCTTGGTCCTAATAAGGAGGTGATAGCGCAGCGAACTAGGCAACCGGACTATAATGCTTTAACACTTTCACTTAGCCATAGGAGTTTGACAGTGGGGCTACTATATAGCCCTTGGTGGCTCCGCACTCGTCCAGATTCGGGGTGCGTACATGCCTGGCCGGGAAACGGCCCTTCGTTAATGCGGAGGAATCCCAAAGATTCCAATAGGTCATCGAGTGGTTGACCAGTCTCACGCTATATCATGACAGTCAGTTTTCGGCTTTCTCTACTGAGGTGCTCGTCCGGATGAACCAGGGCACAATTGCAGTAGTTCTCCTGGTGCTGCCTTAGCCGATAGAGCGGAACGTAAGGCAGCAAAACACAGGAGCCGGGCAAACCCAACATTTGACCAAAGACATGATTTGGAGCTGATGCATATAAGGCCAAACTCGCGACGCCGAACACTCCCTAAGGTATTCGGTCTTTATGGTGTAAACCGGGTCTAAACAGTACCCTTTGTAATAAGCCCCTGGTGTCCACGTACGTGCATTATTCTGGCGTGGTCACATGCCAAGACGTCAGCATCCTTCTCGATTGTACTGAGAATCCGAGGGATGTAAATCAACAAGAGACAGTAAAAAAGGTTTACGCAGGGTCTTAATCTACAAAGAATCCTTGGAACGGGTCCCTGCTGCACGTCTGCGCCCGTGTCTCCGTTGTGCCGTATCCTGGACGGGTGTAGCACGGTGGTCATCTGAAAAAGAGAGGAACTTAATTGAAAAGTTGCCGTGCAAAAGTTAAGTTATACTAAATGAACAATATATAGTTGAAAATGAGTAAAGGTGAGCCTTATTGCCACTTTTGCGTGCGCGTTGAGCCCCTTGTATTGTAATAGGGGTATAGCCATCAAACCTATATTAATTACATATAGCTGAGCCGGACTCGTCTAGCCGTGTCCGTGGTCTTAACGACCTGTCAAATGCTTGAGTTGGTGAGGCCGTTTAGTGTGCGGCGGCCAAGGTGGCCGCATCGTCTTCGGCGCGCATGGAGCACTCAATATTTCCATTTACTGTAATGATGCCGCATGGACCGGGCATCTTGAGCTTGAGGGAAGCGTAATGCGGTATTGCGTTAAAGCGAGCGAAAGCTTCACGTCCGAGTAGTGCTTGATAGCCACTTTGCAACGGAGCGACATGGAAAGTTAAATTTTCGCTGCAGAAGTTATCAGGGAAGCCGAATATAACCTCTAGTAGCAGGGAGCCCCTGCAGTGAGCCTCTGGGCCTGGCGTTACTCCTTTAAAGGTAGCATTGCTGCGGCAAATTTTTGTTGGGTCTATCCCCATTTTGCGGACCGTGTCCTGATATTTCAGATTTAAACTGCTGCCGCCGTCCATCAGGACTCGGGTGAAGTGTTATCCGTCAATTATTGGATCTAATACCAAGGCAGCCCATCGCGCACGCCGGATACTTGCCGAGTAATCCCGATGGTCGAAGGTGATCGGTTGGGACGACCAGTGGCGGAGCTCCGCGGTGATAGGCCCTGGGGTATGTTCCTCTGAGGGCGCCGCTTTGTTTCTCCCTTTTATCACGTGTAACACGTTGACTATTTTGACTTCTGGTGGGAATTTCTTCTGTTCCCCTGTGCTTTGCTTGCGAGGCTCGTCCTCGTCTTCAGTTGGTGTATCCTGCCCCTTGTGTTCGGCGTTGAGCTTGTTGGACTGTTTGAAGACCCAACATTCTCTGTGGGTATGATTTGCAGGTTTATCAGGGGTGCTATGGATCTGACATATTTGGTCTAGAATTTTGTTTAGGCTGGACAATTCGTTTCTGTTGCCTTTGGAGGGCGGCTTCTGCTGCCCTGGCCGAGAGCTTCTAAATCCGGCGTTTATCGCCATGCTCTTCGGGTTGTCTTCTTTATTCTGGCGCTTATTCTTGCTGCATCATGATTTCCCGTTTCCATCCCTAAACTCGGATGTACTTGGGTCGCTGGTGCTGCATCGGGCTAACCAGCTATCCTTGCCCGCGCAAAAATGGGTCATGAGGCTTGTTAATGCTGCCATTGTTCTCGACTTTTCTTGACCGAGGTGTCTGGCGAGCCACTCATCTCGAACGCTATGCTCGAAGGCTGCTAAGGCTTCGGCGTCCGGACAGTCAACTATTTGGTTCTTTTTAGTGAGGAACCTGTTCCAAAGTTTTCGGGCTGACTCACCGGGCTGTTGAGTTATATGACTTAAATCGTCTGCATCCGGTGGTCGGACATATGTCCCTTGAAAATTTGCCTGAAAGGTGTCTTCGAGCTCTTCCCAGCTTCTGATGGAGTTTTCGGGGAGGCTTTTAAGCCAGTGCCGAGCTGGCCCTTTGAGCTTGAGGGGTAAGTACTTGATGGCATGGAGATCATCTCCTCGAGCCATATGGATATGGAGGATGTAGTCCTCAATCCAGACCCCAGGGTCTGTTGTTCCATCGTACGCCTCTATGTTTACGGGTTTGAATCCCTCTGGAAATTCATGATCCAGCACCTCGTCGGTGAAACATAGAGGGTGTGCGGCACCCCTGTATTTGGGTGTACCATGGTGTTCGGATGTTTGTTGTGTTGCATTGTATGTTGGAGCGCGCCTGCGTGGTCCATAGATGGATCTGGTTGCGCCATCCTTTTGATGCGAGCCCTTACGCGGATCGCGTACTGGTTTATGTGCGGCGTCGATTGTCACTTTATGTTGGCTACGAGGTCGTCTATCCGATCGGATGGCCATTTTATTTTTTAATTGTGGAGGATCTAAGGCCTCCTCATCAAATTTAGGTAGCAACTTTCGCTTCGGATAGCTCTTGGTGTGGCGATTACTGCCGTATTTCGCTGCAGTGTTGAGTACTTCACTCCATTTGATTTTGAGTGTGTCTTGTGCAGCCTTGAGCCTTTGCTTCTGTTTTTTCAGACTCCTCGCCATGGCAACAAGCCTTTGGTGGGCGTTATGTTGCTCCTGGCGCCTGTCCGGTATGATGTCGTCCGGACTGTTATCTTCGACGGGGTTGGGTTGTTTGGCTTGATTTTCCGTGTTGCCGTGGTCGGGCAATGGTTCACCCTGCTCTAACGCTGGGTCTATGTGATCGTTATTTCTGCCGAGGTGGGATTTGGTGCGGCGTTTACGCTGCTGTTTTGACTGCTTCTCGAGGGAACAACCTTTCGCTGCATCCTTCCATTCCTCGTCGTTATTTTCTTTAGGTGTGTCCACCATGTATACGTCATGTGATGAAGTGGGTGTCCAGTGCCCTGTGGGCAGTGGTTCCTCTTCGCCTCCCGCATCGTCGTCCATTGCGTCGATGTCTCCGGAGTCGAAGTCGAGCATGTTGGTTAAGTCATCGACAATGGCTACTAAGCGGGTGGTGGGTGGGCGGCGAATTTCTTCGTCATCCGCATCCCAATCCCGCCGGACGTACTTCGGCCAGGACTCTCCTGACAAGGAGAGAGACCTTAATGAGTTCAGTATGTCGCCAAAGGGCGAGTGCTGAAAAATATCCGTGGAGGTAAACTCCATGATCGGCGCCCAATCGGATTCGACAGGAACGAGCGCAGGCGGTTCGGAGTCCGTGGCCGGAGAATGATCCGACAGTTTAGCAACACGGCTCTCATGAAGGGTAAGGTCGATATTCAGCTCGATCGCCGCAGAGGATACGGCATCCGTGGCGGGGTCTATCCACCCGTTCATGGATGGCACAACTGGCTCCGAATTGAGGCTCGGAGCGGCTGCCGATGCGATCTTTTGAATACGGTCCGATGGTAGAGCTAAATCGTACTTATCATGACCGCGTGGCGCACAAGGCAGGGGCTCGAATCCGTCGAAGATCAAGTCTCCGAGGATATCGGCCGTGTAATTTAAGCTTCCAAACCTGACTTGGTGGCCAGGGGTGTAACTTTCGATCTGCTCCAGATGGCCAAGCGAGTTGGCCCGCAGTGCGAAGCCGCCGAACACAAAGATCTGTCCGGGGAGAAAAGTCTCACCTTGGACTGCATCGCTATCGATGATAGTAGGAGCCATCAAGCCTAACGGCGACGACACAGAGGAACTCTCAATGAAAGCACCAATGTCGGTGTCAAAACCGGCGGATCTCGGGTAGGGGGTCCCAAATTGTGCGTCTAAGGCGAATGGTAACAGGAGGCAGGGGACACGATGTTTTACCCAGGTTCGGGCCCTCTTGATGGAGGTAAAACCCTACGTCCTGCTTGATTTATTCTTGATGATATGAGTATTACAAGAGTTGATCTACCACGAGATCAGAGAGGCCAAACCCTAGAAGCTAGCCTATGGTATGATTGTATGTTGTCCTACGGACTAAAATCCTCTGGTTTATATAGACACCGGAGGGGCTAGGGTTACATAAGATCGGTTACAAAGGAGGAGATATACATATCCGTATTTCCTAGCTTGCCTTCCACGCCAAGTAGAGTCCCTTCCGGACACGAGACGTAGTCTTCAATCTTGTATCTTCATAGTCCAACTGTCCGGCCAAAGGATATAGTCCGGCTGTCCGGAGACCCCTAATCCAGGACTCCCTTAGGAGGTATAACTCAGGAGCTCAGTAGAAGCCTCGCCTAACCCCAAACTCGGGAGGACTTGTTCATAACCATGGAGCCCGCAACCATAATGGAGGAAGTAACCATAATCATACTTGCACAAGGACTGGGAATGGGAATGGAGCAAGCAACAATCAGAACCGCCCAAACCCAGCCACACCCACCAAGAGGGACCTAAGCCACGTTACTTGTTTCAAGTGTGGGGAGACTAGACACTATGCCACGGAGTGCCCTGAAGGGAAGAATGGAAACAGAAACGGGAGCGTTGGGAAGAAGCCCAATCCATTCAACAAAGGACAAGTGAACCACGTTAACGTGGAGGAGGTTGGAGAGCAGCCAGACGCGGTTATAGGTAAGTTTTTGGTTAAGTCATTTACCACTCTTGTTCTTTTTGATACTGGTGCATTGCATTCATACATATCAAGGGAATTCATGGATAAGTTTAAACTACTGACCCAAACCCTTAGGACCCCTCTGTTAGTAAGTTCACCTGGAGCATAGTATATGGCTAGTCGATGGTGCGACCAGATACCCTTAACCATTGGTAGCCATGTTTTTCCGTCCGACCTAATTATCTTGGAGTCACAAGGATTGGATGTGATATTAGGAATGGACTGGATGTCAAATTATGGAGGAAGCATTGACTGTGTTAGTAACTCAATTTGTCTCACCACCCCTGAGGGAAAAAGGATCAAGTATATATCTAGGCATGCGCCAAGAAGTAGCCAAGTAAATACCCTCACGGGAGTTGTTCAGGAGGAAGTACCTGTAGTAAAGGATTATCCGGATGTTTTCCCAGAAGAGTTACCAGGCATGCCACCGGATCGAGATATTGAGTTTCTGATAGAACTATTGCCAGGCACAGGGCCAATATCCAAGAGACCCTATAGGATGCCCGCGAATGATCTGGAGGAGATTAAGAAACAGATCAAGGAATTATTGGAGAAAGGTTACATTCGACGGAGTTCATCACCCTAGGGAGCCCCAGTGCTTTTGTTTGAGAAGAAGGATAAGTCCCTAAGGATGGTTGTTGATTATCGGGCCTTGAACGAGGTAACAATTAAGAACAAGTACCCATTGCCGATGATCAATGATCTCTTTGACCAGCTGCAAGGAGCTAAGGTGTTTTCGAAGATCGATCTGCGATCAGGATATCATCAGTTGAAGATACAAGAGAAGGATATAGCAAAGACAGCCTTCACCACACGGCACGGGCTATACGAATATACGGTCATGTCATTTGGACTGACTAACGCCCCTGCCTATTTCATGAGCATGATGAATAAAGTATTCATGGAATATTTGGATAAGTTTGTTGTGGTTTTTATTGATGATATAATGGTATATTCGAAGAATGAAGAGGAACACAAGGAGCATTTGCGATTAGTTCTCGAGAAACTTAGGGAACATCAGTTATATGCCAAGTTCAGCAAATGCGAGTTTTGGTTGAAAGAAGTCGGATTCCTTGGACATGTTATATCAGGAGAAGGTATATCAGTAGATCCCACCAAGGTGCAGTCAGTCACTGAATGGTTGGCACCCACTTCAGTTAGCGAGATCTGCAGTTTTCTTGGACTCGCAGGATACTATCAGAGATTCATTGAGAATTTTTCAAAGACTGCAAAGCCAATGACAAAATTATTGAAGAAGGATACCAAGTTTAAATGGACGGAAGATTGTGAGGCAAGTTTCCAGGAGCTGAAGAAACATTTGACTACAGCCCCAGTGCTGACACTGCCAAATATACGTAAGGATTTTCAAGTGTATTGCGATGCCTCTTGCTTAGGACTTGGAAGTGTGCTTATGCAGGACGGAAGAGTTGTTTCGTATGCCTCACGACAATTAAAACCACACTAGTTGAATTATGCCACGCATGATTTGAAGCTAGCAGCCGTAGTGCATGCGTTGAAGACTTGGAGACATTACCTATTGGAAACCATTGTGATGTGTACACGGATCATAAGAGTTTGAAGTACATTTTCACCCAGAAGGAGCTGAACCTTAGGTAGAGAAGATGGTTGGAGCTTATAAAGGATTATGACATGAAGCTTCATTATCATCCAGGAAAGGTCAATGTCATAGCAGACACTTTGAGCTAGAAGAGTTATGCTAATACCCTAATAAGCATGGGATTGCCGAAGGAGTTAGCAGAGGATCTCCGAGAACTACGTTTGGAGATTGTTCCTAGAGGTTTTGTTGCAACAATGGAGGTGCAGTCTACATTGTTGGGAAAAATTTGAGAAGCTCAGAAGGATGACAAAGAGATTGCCGAGATAAAGGAGAAAATGAGCGAAGGAAAGGCCAAAGGTTTTCGTGAGGATGAGCACGACACCCTATGGTTTGAGGACCGTGTTTATGTGCCCAATAACGCAGACATTACGAAGTTAATACTTCAGGAGGCTCATGACTCACCATACTCGATACACCCAGGAAACACCAAGATGTATTTGGATTTGAAGGAACGTTTCTGGTGGTCAGGATGAAGAAGGATATCGCCGAGTATGTGGCCTTATGTGATGCATGTCAGAGAGTGAAGGCAGAGCATCAAAATCCAGCAGGATTGTTACAGCCTATGCCGATACCCGAATGGAAGTGGGATAAACTTGGCATCGATTTTACCACCGGATTACCCAGGACCAAATCAGGATATGACTCTATATGGGTAGTAGTTGACCGTTTGACCAAAGTGGCACACTTTATCCCAGTGAAAACAACTTATACTAGTGCAAAGTTGGCCAAGATATATATGACCAGGATCGTATGTCTGCATGGAGTTCCGAGGACCATCGTATCGGACAGAGGAACACAGTTTACTTCAAAGTTTTGGCATCAGCTGCACCAGACTTTGGGAACAAGATTGGAGTTCAGTACAACATTTCACCCACAGACGGATGGACAGACCGAGAGGGTCAATCAGATTCTGGAGGACATGTTGAGAGCCTGTGCGCTAGATTATGGATCTAGTTGGGATGGCAATCCGCCTTATGCAGAGTTCTCATACAACAATAGTTACCAAGCCAGTTTGAAGATGGCACCGTTTGAAGCCCTGTATGGACGAAGGTGCAGAACACCGTTGATGTGGGATGAAGTCGGAGACCGACAGTTGTTTGGACCAGACTTGATCAAAGAGTCTGAGGAGAAGGTTAAACTGATCCGGGATAGACTGAAGATAGCTCAGTCCAGACAAAAGAGTTATGCAGATTCGAAACGCAAGGAGGTAACCTATGAAATTGGAGATCGAGCATATCTGCGAGTATCGCCTTTGCGAGGAGTGAAACGTTTTGGAGTTAAGGGAAAGTTAGCCCCGAGATTTGTAGGACCATATCGTGTTTTGGAACGGATGGGAGAAGTTGCCTACAAGTTGGAGTTACCTGAAGGACTGTCAGGAGTTCACGATGTGTTTCACGTTTCCCAGTTGAAGAAGTGCCATGCTGAGATGACCGACATACCGCTAAGAGATACCGTACCCTTGGAGGCGATTCAGCTGGACAATGACTTGACTTATGAGGAGAAGCCAGTCAAGATTTTGGAGTTTACTAGTCGAGTCACCCGCATCAAGGTCATCAAGTTTTGCAAAGTTCAGTGGAGCCACCATACCGAGGACGAAGCCACGTGGGAAAGAGAGGATGATCTCCACAAGGACCACCCACACCTATTTTCTAGCCAACCCGAATCTCGAGGGCGAGATTCATCTTAAGGGGGGTAGGTTTGTAACATCCCAAATTTTCAATTTGGAATGCTATACATAGATCATTCTTGCATATCATGTTTTATTGCATTTCGTCTTGCGATCCTCGAAATCCTAAGCAACTCAAGGACCCTCGGAGAGAGTTGGGGATTTCCCAGATTTCATATTTGATTTTTATCAAATATTGAAACAAGGATTTTTGGTTTTAATTATTTTCTCTCCTAAAATATTTCATATTAATATATGAGGAGATAATATGACTTCTCCAAAATAAATGAAATATTGGAGGAAAAATATTAAAATCAAAATTTTCTTTTATTTGGATTTTGTTTGCAATTTTGTTTGCAATAGAAAAATTGCACCTTTTCAAAATTGCATTTTAGGGCCAAGAAAATGTTCATCTCGTTCTAAAAATTTTATTTAGACGGAGAAAATTTGTTTTGGCATTTTTAGAATTTTATTTTATTTTCTAGGATTTTTCTGAGTTTCGGCGAAATTATTAAAAAAACGCGCCAAGGCCTAGCTGGGCCGAAGCCCAGCGCCGGATACTAAGTCTTGAGCTTGCCTTGGTTTTCCCCGAAGAGGAAGGGATGATGTAGCAGAGTAGCATAAGTATTTCCCTCATATTTTGAGAACCAAGGTATCAATCCAGTAGGAGGCCACGCTCAAGTCCCTCGTACCTGCACAAAACGATAGCTACTCGCAACCAACGTGATTAGGGGTTGTCAATCCCTTCACGATCACTTATGAGAGTGAGATCTGATAGATATAATATTTTTGGTATAAAGATGTAAAGTAAAAAGTAAAAGCAAAGTAAAAAAGCAAAGCAAGATTAAAGTGATGGAGATTGATATGATGAGAATAGACCCGGGGGCCATAGGTTTCACTAGTGGCTTCTCTCAAGAGCATAAGTATTCTACGGTGGGTGAACAAATTACTGTTGAGCAATTGACAGAATTAAGCATAGTTATGAGAATATCTAGGCATGATCATGTATATAGGCATCACGTCCGTGACAAGTAGACCGAAACGATTCTGCATCTACTACTATTACTCCACTCATCGACCGCTATCCAGCATGCATCTAGAGTATTAAGTTAAAAACAGAGTAACGCCTTAAGCAAGATGACATGATGTAGAGAGATAAAATCATGCAATATGAAATAAACCCCATCTTGTTATCCTCGATGGCAATGATGCAATACGTGCCTTGCTACCCCTTCTGTCACTGGGAAAGGACACCGCAAGATCGAACCCAAAGCTAAGCACTTCTCCCATGGCAAGAACTACCAATCTAGTTGGCCAAACCAAACGGATAATTCGAAGAGACTTGCAAAGATAACCAATCATACATAAAAGAATTCGGAGAAGATTCAAATATTATTCATAGATAGACTTGATCATAAACCCACAATTCATCGATCTCAACAAACACACCGCAAAAAGAAGATTACATCGAATAGATCTCCACAAGAGAGGGGGAGAATTTTGTATTGAGATCCAAAAAGAGAGAAGAAGCCATCTAGGTACTAACTATGGACCCGAAGGTCTGAGGTAAACTACTCACACTTCATCGGAGAGGCTATGATGATGTAGATGCCCTCCATGGTGATAGCCCTCTTCCGGCGGAGCTCCGGAACAGGCCCCAAGATGGGATCTCATGTATACAGAAAGTTGCGGCGGTGGAATTAGGTTTTTGGCTCCTGTTTTGATCGTTTGGGGGTACGTAGGTATATATAGGGGGAAGAAGTACGTTGGAGGAGCACTGAGGGGCCCATGAGGCAGGGGGCGCACCCTAGGGGGGCGCCCCCCACCCTCGTGACCGCCTCTCCGATGCCTTGGCATAGGGTCCAAGTCTCCTGGATCACGTTCGGTGAGAAAATCACGTTCCCGAAGGTTTCATTCCGTTTGGACTCCGTTTGATATTCCGTTTCTTCGAAACACTGAAATAGGCAAAAAAACAACAATTCTGGGCTGGGCCTCCGGTTAATAGGTTAGTACCAAAAATAATATAAAAGTGGAAAATAAAGCCCAATATAGTCCCAAACAGTAGATAATATAGCATGGAGCAATCAAAAATTATAGATACGTTGGAGACGTATCAGGCATCCCCAAGCTTAATTCCTGCTCGTCCTCGAGTAGGTAAATGATAAAAAGAGAATTTTTGATGCGGAGTGCTACTTGTCATAATTTCAATGCAAATCTTCTTAATTGTGATATGAATATTCAAATTCGAAAGATTCAAGACAAAAGTTTATATTGACATAAAAATAATAATAATTCAAGCATACTAACAAATCAATTATGTCTTCTCAAAATAACATGGCCAAAGAAAGTTATCCCTACAAAATCATATAGTCTGGCTATGCTCTATCTTCACCACACAAAGTATTTAAATCATGCACAACCCTGATGACAAGCCAAGCAATTGTTTCATACTCTAACTTTTTCAGAACTTTTTCAATCTTCACGCAATACATGAGCGTGAGCCATGGATATAGCACTATAGGTGGAATAGAATGGTGGTTGTGGAGAAGACAAAAAGGGGAAGATAGTCTCACATCAACTAGGTGTATCAACGGGCTATGGAGATGCCCATCAATAGATATCAATGTGAGTGAGTAGGGATTGCCATGTGAAAGAACATGCGGTGCCCCCATGTTTGGTTTTGGTAATTGATGACAATCTCTATGGACTAATGGTTGCCTTGAGTTATATTTGAAGGTTTTGTCCATAGGCTTTTCTTGGAGTACATGTGTTGGTTTCAAGGAGAGTTTGTGTCGACCAAGGTGCTATTCAAGGAATTACCTAAAGATTGGTCTTGTGAGAGGTTGATCAAGACTAAGTCAAAGAGTGAATCAAGTTGATCAACCCACAAAGCGTAGAAGATGTACCGAGAGGGATCAAGTGATCCCATGGTATGGTAAGCATTGTCAATTACGCTTTGTGTACTAACCCATGGTCTTCGTGAGGGTTCTTTGTGGGGTTAGGTTGCGGTGTGCAAGTTCAAGTGGAGCATCACGAAGAGATCAAATGATTGAAGCTTGCCATCCTTTGTGGTGACAATGGACTTGTGAAGATGTGCGTAAGAGTGGCTCACCCATAGTGGAGTATGGGGGAGCAATCAACTAGTCTTCATCGAGTCAACACAATAAAGAAAGGTTGCGGTGTGCAAGTTCAAGTGGAGCATCATGAAGAGATCAAATGCTTGAAGCTTGCCGTCCATTGTGGTGACAATGGACATGTGAAGATGTGCGGAAGAGTGGCTCACCCATAGTGGAGTATGGGGGAGCAATCAACTAGTCTTTATCGAGCCAACACAATCAAGAAAGGTGGTCCAACTTGAGGAAGTCAAGATCGTCATCATCTAGCTCAAGTGGACCATGTGCAAGGCAAAGGTTTGCCCTTGATAGGTTTTCTATTTTACCGGTCTCGTGATGGTAGTTGGGAGACCGGGTTATAGGATCGATTGTCGTACTATCAAGGGGGCTCTCGATGAGTAGCTTGATCGTATCATTCGTAGAGAGATCAAACCATTGCATCCTTGCATAATCTTTCTTGGTTCTTGTTTGGTTCTCTTTGTGAGTCATAGAGCTTATGGTCATCTTGATGACAAGCTCGAGTTCATCAAAAATGGAGTTCACATGCATCTTCTATGATGTTTTCGATGTTGGAGGTTTTGCCGGTTCTTCTCGGTTGGAGGTTTCACTCCTCTAATTGTTGGCATACCTCCCCTGCCTCCTTTGCCGTTTTGATGCTACTCGTCGTCTTGTATCCAACAAGCTTGAGTTTGCTCAATTCGGAGCTCATATGCACAAGTTATGGCAGTTCTGGTTTTCCGTGGAGTTTACTTGCTTCCGTGGAAGTGGCATAAGGATGGCGCCAGCGGTAGTACCGCTGGGCCAGAGCGGCAGTACTGCTTATCGCCACAAGCGGTAGTACCGCTGTCCCACAGCGGTAGTACCACCCATGGCCATAAGCGGTAGTACGACTCCGGTTCCGCGCTGGTACCGCCTCGACTCGAGACGTGGTTTTCTCATGTCGGGTTCAGCGGTAGTAGGAGCGGCAGTAGAAGAGGTAGTACCGCTAATGTGCGGTACTATCGCGGCTACCACCACTCCTAGTGCCGCTCAATGTCCCTCCTCTCTGTTCCTTCTCCCTGTGCTCGTGGTAGGCGTTGTGCGCGGTCCCAGCGGTAGTACCGCCGGGCCGGAGCGGCAGTACCGCTTATCGCCTCAAGCGGTAGTACCACTGGCTCCAGCGGTAGTGCCGCTCATACGGCTCTGCCTCGCACTCTGTTTCGCTCCGCTCTCCATGTTCTACCGCCCGAGCGGTAGTACCGCTCCCCTGAGCGTTAGTACCGCTCGTGCACGGACTGAGCACATAACGGTTGGATTCGGGAGCTCCTATAAAAAGGGGGTCCTCTTCCCCATTCAACCTTATCTCTGAAGCTCGTGTTCTTCCCCCATTGTTGACCTTCTTCGAGCTTGCTAACTCTCAATCCCTCCATGGATTCTTGCTAGTTTTTGAGGGAAAAGAGAGAGGAGATCTAGATCCACATTTCCACCAATCACTTTCTCCTCTATGTGAGGGGAACCCCTTGGATCTAGATCTTGGAGTTCTTGGTGTTCTCTTTCTTGTTCTTCCTCTCATTTTCCTCCCTAGCATTAGTTGCTTCGGTGGGATTTGAAAGAGAAGGACTTGGGCACTCCGTGTGCCCTTGCCATTGCATTTGGTGCATCGGTTTGAGTTCTCCACGTGATACGTGGAAGTTACAAGTTGAGAAGCTTATTACTCTTGGGTGCTTGGTACCCTTGAGCTTGTTCCTCTTGGGTGCTTGGGCGCCCTAGACGGTTGTTGGTGTTTGGAGCTCAATCATTATGGTGCAAAGCTTCGGGCAAGCGTCGGGATCTCCAATTAGGTTGCGGAGATCGCCCTGAGCAATTTGACGGGTACCTGTGACCGCCCCCAAGGGTTGCCAAAGTGTACGGGTTCGGTGACCGCCCCCAAGGTTTGTCATTTGTACGGGTTCGGTGACCGCCCTCAAGGGTCCCTTAGTGGAATCACGACATCTTGCATTGTGCGAGGGCGTGAGGAGATTACGGTGTCCCTAGTGGCTTCTTGGGGAGCATTGTGCCTCCACACCGCTCCAAACGGAGATTAGCATCCGCAAGGGTGTGAACTTCAGGATACACCGTCGTCTCCGCGTGGTCGGTTATCTCTTACCCGAGCCCCTTTACTTATGCACTTTACTTTGTGATAGCCATATTGTTTCTTGTCATATATCTTGCTATCACATAGTTTCTTATCTTGCTTAGCATAAGTTGTTGGTGCACATAGGTGAGCCTAGTTGTCTTAGGTTTTGTGCTTGACAAATTAACTGCTAGGTTTATTCTGCATTTGTTCAAGCCTAAACAATAATTATTGTAAAACGCCTATTCACCCCCCCTCTAGGCGACATCCACGATCTTTCACCATGCAACGGATGCACTAGAGCTATAAGTATATGAAAGCTCAAAAAGAAACTAAGTGGGTGTGAATCCAACTTGCTTGCTCATGAAGACCTAGGGAAATTTGAGGAAGCCCATCATTGGAATATACAAGCCAAGTTCTATAATGTAAAATTCCCACCAGTATATGAAAGTGATACCATGAGAGACTCTCTACTATGAAGATCATGGTGCTACTTTGAAGCACAAGTGTGGTAAGAGGATAGTAACATTGTCCCTTCTCTCTTTTTCTCTCATTTTTTTATTTTTCAATATTTTTTATTTGGGCCTTTTCTCCCTTTTTTATGGCCTCTTTTCATTTGGGCTTCTTTCACCTCTTTTTTATTTATTTTTTGTCCGGAGTCTCATCCCGACTTATGGGGGAATCATAGTCTCCATCATCCTTTCCTCACTGGGACAATGCTCTAATAATGATGATCATCACACTTTTATTTTTCTTACAACTAAACAATTAGACCTCAATACTTAGAACAAAATATGACTCTATGTGAATGCCTCCGGTGGTGTACCGGGATATGCAATGTGACAATGATGAATGTGTCATGATGAACTAGATGGTGGAAAGTTGCATGGCAATATATCTCGGAATGGCTATGGAAATGCCATAATAGGTAGGTATGATGACTGTTTTGAGGAAGGTATATGGTAGGTGTATGATACCGGCGAAAAGTGCGCAGTATTAGAGAGTCTAGCAAAGGTGGAAGGGTGAGAGTGCGTATGATCCATGGTCTCAACATTAGTCATAAAGAACTCATATACTTATTGCAAAAATCTAGAAGTTATCAAAGCAAAGTATTACGCGCATGCTCCTAGGGGGATAGATTGGTAGGAAAAGACCATCGCTCGTCCCCGACCGCCACTCATAAGGAAGACAATCAATAAATAAATCATGCTCCGACTTCATCACATAACGGTTCACCATACGTGCATGCTATGGGAATCACAAACTTTAACACAAGTATTCTTTAAATTCACAACTACTCAACTAGCATGACTTTAATATTACCACCTCCATATCTCAAAACAATCATCATGCTTCAATCTTTTCTTAGTATTCAACACACTCAAAAGAAAGTTTCACAAATCTTGAATACCAAGCATATTATTATTAAGCAAATTACCATGCTATTAAGAGTCTCTCAAAATAATTTAAGTGAAGCATGAGAGATCAATAATTTGTTTAAAACAAATCCACCACCATGCTCTAAAAGATCTAAGTGAAGCACATAGAGCAAAATTATAACGCTCAAAAGATATAAGTGAAGCACATAGAGCAAAACTATAACGCTCAAAAGATATAAGTGAAGCACATAGAATATTCTATCAAATTTTAATTCATGTATGGCTCTCTCAAAAGGTGTGTACACCAAGGATGATTGTGGCATACTAAGACACAAAGACACAAATAATACAAGATGCTCCAAGCAAAACACATATCATGTTGGTGAATAAAAATATAGCTCCAAGTAAATTACCAATGGAAGTGGACGGAAGAGGGGATGCCTTCCGGGGCATCCCCAAGCTTTGACTTTTTGGTGTCCTTGTATTATCTTGGGGGTGCCATGGGCATCCCCAAGCTTAGGCTCTTGCCACTCCTTGTTCCATAATCCATCAAAATAATTCACCCAAAACTTGAAAACTTCACAACACAAAACTCAAAGTAGAAAACTCGTGAGCTCCGTTAGCGAAAGAAAACAAAAGACCACTTCAAGGTACTGTAATGAACTCATTCTTTATTTATATTGGTGTTAAAGCTACTGTATTACAACTTCTCTATGGATTATAAACTATTTTAGTAACCATAGATTCATCAAAATAAGCAAACAACACACGAAAAACAGAATCTGTCAAAAACAGAACAGTCTGTAGTAATCTGTAGCTAGCGCAAGATCTGGAACTCCAAAAATTCTAAAATAAATTTCTGGACGTGAGGAATTTATCCATTAATCATCTTCAAAAATAATTAACGAAATATCACTCTTAAAATAAAAATGACAGAAGTTCTCGTGAGCGCTAAAGTTTCTGTTTTTTACCGCAAGTTCAACAAGACTTTGCCCAAGTCTTCCCAACGGTTCTACTTGGCACAAACACTAATTAAACACAAAAAAAACACAACCAAAACAGAGGCTAAATAATTTATTTATTACTAAGCAGGAGCAAAAAGCAAGGAATAAAAATAAAATTGGGTTGCCTCCCAACAAGCGCTATCGTTTAACGCCCCTAGCTAGGCATAAAAGCTAGGATAGATCTAGGTATTGCCATCTTTGGTAGGCAGTCCATAAGTGGCTCTCATGATAGTTTAATATGGTAATTTTATTTTTTTCTTGGAAAGTTTTCCATACCCTTTTTAATGGAAATTGAAATCTAATATTCCCTTCCTTCATATCAATAATCGCACCAACCGTTCTAAGGAAAGGTCTACCAAGAATAATAGGGCAATAAGGATTGCAATCTATATCAAGAACAATAAAATCTACGGGCACATAATTCCTATTTGCAACAATAATAACATCATTAATCCTTCCCATAGGTTTCTTAATAGTAGAATCCGCAAGATGCAAGTTTAAAGAGCAATCATCAAAATTACGGAAACCTAGTAAATCACACAAAGTCTTGGGAATAGTGGAGACACTAGCACCCAAATCACACAAAGCATAAAACTCATGATCTTTAATTTTAATTTTAATAGTTGGTTCCCACTCATCATAGAGTTTTCTAGGGATAGAAACTTTCAACTTGAGTTTTTCTTCATAAGATTGCATCAAGGCATCAACAATATGTTCGGTGAAGGCTTTATTTTGACTATAAGCATGTGGAGAATTTAGCACGAATTGCAACAAGGAAATACAATCAATTAAAGAGCAACTTTCATAATTAAATTCCTTGAAATCCAATATAGTGGGTTTAGCAACATCTAGATTTTTATTTCTTTCAATCCCACTTTCATCATAAAGATCTAAATACTCCGAATTTTTAGAACGCCTTCTAGGTAAAGGAAGATCATATTTAGTTTCATCAATATTCATATTGCAAAACAAAGATTTAATAGGGGACACATCAATAACTTTTAGATCTTCATCTTGATTTTCATAGGAATTGGAAGAACACGCTTTAATAAAGGCATCTTTGGAAGCACGCATCCTAGCGGTTCTTTCCTTGCACTCATCAATGGAAATTCTCATGGCTTTGAGAGACTCGTTGATATCATGCTTAGGAGGAATAGATCTAAGCTTTAAAGAATCAATCTCAAGAGAAATTCTATCAATGTTCCTAGCCAAATCATCAACTTTAAGCAATTTCTCTTCAAGCAAGGCATTAAAATTCTTTTGTGAATTCATAAACTCTTTAACACAATTCTCAAATTCATAGGGAATCTTATTATAATTTCCATAAGAGTTGTTGTAGGAATTCCCATAATTATTAGAAGGATTACTAGGATATGGCCTAGGATTAAAATTCCCTCTGTAAGCGTTGTTACCAAAATTATTCCTACCAAAAAAATTCACATCCATAGATTCATTGTTATTCTCAATCAAAGTAGACAAAGGCATATCATTAGGATCAGAAGAAACACTCTTAGTAGCAAATAATTTCATAAGTTCATCCATCTTTTCACTCAAAACATTGATTTCTTCTATCACATGCACTTTTTTATTAGAAGATCTTGTAGTATGCTATTGAGAATAATTAACCATAATATTATCTAGGAGTTTAGTAGCATCTCCTAAAGTGATTTCCATAAAAGTGCCTCCCGTGGCCGAATCTAAAAGATTTCTAGAAGCAAAATTCAATACGGCATAAATTTTTTGTATAATCATCCACAAATTCAAACCATGAGTAGGGCAATTACGTATCATTAATTTCATTCTCTCTCAAGCTTGTGCAGCATGTTCATGATCAAGTTGCTTAAAATTCATAATATCTTTTCTAAGAGAGATGATCTTAGTGGAAGGGAAATACTTAGAGATAAAAGCAACTTTGCACTTGTTCCAAGAATCAATACTATTTTTAGGCAAAGATGAAAACCAAGCTTTAGCACGATCTCTAAGTGAAAAAGGAAATAGCTTCAATTTAACGACATCATTATCAACATATTTTTCTTTTGCATATCACATAAATCAACGAAGCTATTCAGACGAGTAGAGGCATCTTCACTAGGAAGGCCGGCGAATTGATCTTTCATAACAAGATTCAGCAAAGCAGTATTAATTTCACAAGATTCAGCATCAGTAAGAGGAGCAATCGGAGTGCTAAGGAAATCATTATTATTGGTATTGGTGAACTCACACAATTTGGTAGTATCTTGAGCCATCGCGACAAACAAGCAATCTAACACATGAGCAAACAAAAGCAAACGGGCAAAAGAGGCAAATAGAGAGGGAGGATAGAGAGAGAGGGCGAATAAAACGGCAAGGGTGAAGTGGGGGAGAGGAAAACAAGAGGCAAATGGCAAATAATGTAATGTGAGAGATGGGGATTGTGATGGGTACTTGGTATGTTGACTTTTTCCGTAGACTCCCCGGCAACGGCGCCTGAGGGAGTCCTGGATTAGGGGGTCTCCGGACAGCGGGACTATATCCTTTGGCCGGACTGTTGGACTATGAAGATACAAGATTGAAGACTTCGTCTCGTGTCCGGATGGGACTCTACTTGGCGTGGAAGGCAAGCTAGGCAATACGGATATGGATATCTCCTCCTTTGTAACCGACCTTGTGTAACCCTAACCCTCTCCGGTGTCTATATAAACCAAAGGGTTTTAGTCTATAGGACAACAATCACAACATACAATCATACCATAGGCTAGCTTCTAGGGTTTAGCCTCTCTGATCTCGTGGTAGATCTACTCTTGTACTACACATATCATCAATATTAATCAAGCAGGACGTAGGGTTTTACCTCCATCAAGAGGGCCCGAACCTGGGTAAAACATCGTGTCCCTGCCTCCTGTTACCATCCGGCCTAGACGCACAGTTCGGGACCCCCTACCCGAGATCCGCCGGTTTTGACACCGACATTGGTGCTTTCATTGAGAGTTCCTCTGTGTCGTCGCCGTTAGGCTTGATGGCTCCTACTATCATCGATAGCGATGCTGTCTAGGGTGAGACTTTTCTCCCCGGACAGATCTTCGTATTCGGCGGCTTTGCACTGCGGGCTAATTCGCTTGGCCTTCTAGAGCATATTGAAAGCTACGCCCCTGCCCGTTAGTTCAGATTTGGAAATTTGAACTACATGGCCAACATCCACGGAGACTTGATCTTCGACGGATTCGAGCCGCAGCCGGGCGCGCCGCACTGTCGCGATGGGTATGACCTAGCTCTGCCGCCGAACAGTACCCTAGAGGCCGCGCCCGCATCAGCTCCGACCCTTAGTTTGGAGCCAACTGCGCCAATCGAGTACGGGTGGTTAGACACCGCCTCAGGGGCTGCAGTCTCAACGGTGGTCGAGCCAAACACCAGCATAATCCTCTGCGCAGCCCGTGACCCCAAGGTGCCGGACTCTTTTTCGGACTCCGAACCATCCGCGCCCCTGCCAATCGAATCCGATTGGGTGCAGATCATGGAATTCACCGCCGCGGATATCTTTCAGCACTCGCCCTTCGGCGACATTCTGAATTCTCTAAGGTCTCTCTCTTTATCAGGAGAGCCCTGGCCGGACTATGGCCAATGGGATCGGGATGCGGACGACAAAGAAATTCGATGCCCACCCACCACCCACTTTGTAGCCACTGTCGATGATTTAACTGACATGCTCTACTTCGACTCCGAAGACATCAACGGTATGGACGACGATGTAGGAGACGAACATGAACCAGCGCCTATAGGGCACTGGAAAGCCACCTCGTCATATGACATATACATGGTGGATACACCCAACGAAGGCAATGGCGATGAGATAGCGGAGGATGACCCCTCCAAGAAGCAACCCAAGCGCCGACGTCAGTGGCGCCACTCTAAGTCCCGCCAAAGCAAAAGTGGTGATACCGGCACAGGAGATAATAACACTCCGGATAGTGCCGAAGACAACAACAATCCCCTCCAGCAAGATTTAGAGCAGGAGGATGAAGGAGCCAGCTCTCCTGAGAGAGCAGCAGACGAAGAGGAGGAGGATGACAATTACATCCCCCCCTCCGTAGACGAGGCAAGCCTCGACAACGATGAATTCGCCGTCCCAGAGGATCCCGTCGAACAAGAGCGCTTCAAGCGCCGGCTTATGGCCACGGCAAATAGCCTGAAGAAAAAGCAGCAGTAGCTTCAAACTGATCAAGATCTGCTAGCTGACAGATGGACTGAAGTCCTCGCGGCCGAGGAATATAAACTGGAGCGCCCCTCCAAGAATTACCCAAAGTGCAGGTTACTACCTCGACTGGAGGAAGAAGCGTATGATACGGCTGATCGGCCACCTCGTGGCCGCGATAGAGAGGCATTCCAGCCAAAAGCTCAGCCTCCACCCCGACGCCATTCAAATAAAAAGGCATGGGGAGATACGCCAGACCTGCGAGACATATTGGAGGACAAAGCAAAGCATGCAAGATCGATCTACGGATCACGACGGCGCACCACTCTGCGAGACGATAAACGTCACGCTGGATACAGTAAAAGCAAATCCGGCCGGGCCGAACATAGCGGGCAAGACCCATTCGAGCTGCGTTGCGATATAGCCCAATACAAAGGCGCCGCACACCCCTTATGCTTCACAGACGAAGTAATGGAACATCAATTCCCAGAAGGTTTCAAACCTGTAAATATTGAATCATACGACGGCACAACAGATCCCGCAGTATGGATTGAGGACTTCCTCCTCCACATCCACATGGCCCGCGCTGATGACTTACACCCCATAAAATACCTCCCACTAAAGCTCAAAGGACCAGCGCGGCATTGGCTTAACAGCTTGCCAGCGGACTCCATTAGCTGTTGGGAAGATCTGGAAGCCGCATTCCTCGACAACTTTTAGGGCACCTATGTGCGACCACCAGACGCCGATGACTTGAGCCACATAATTCAGCAGCCAGAAGAGTCGGCCAGGCAATTCTGGACACGGTTTCTTACAAAGAAAAATCAAATCGTCGACTGTTCGGATGCGGAGGCCTTAGCGGCTTTCAAGCACAACATCCGAGACGAGTGGCTAGCCCGGCACCTTGGTCAGGAAAAGCGAAATCTATGGCAGCTCTCACGACGCTCATGACCCGCTTTTGTGCGGGAGAGGACAGCTGGCTGGCTCGCAGTAATAACATATCAAAGAACATGGTACCTCAGATACCAAGGACGGTAATAGCAGGTCACGTCGCAACAAACATAAGTGCCGCATTAACAACGAAAATACTGAGGATACGGCAGTCAATGCGGGATTCAAAGGCTCTAAACCCAGTCAGCGGAAAAAGCCATTCAAACAAAGTACGCCAGGTCCGTCCAACTTGGACCGTATACTCGATCGCTCGTGTCAAATACACGGCACCCCAGACAAGCCAGCCAATCACACCAACAGGGATTGTTGGGTGTTCTAGCAAGCTGACAAGTTAATTGCCAAAAACAAGGACAAGGGGCCGCATAGCAATGACGAGGAGGAGCCCCGGCAGCCGCACACTGGAGGACAGAAGAGGTTTCCCCCACAAGTGCGGACGGTGAATATGATATACGCAACCCACATCCCCAAGAGGGAGCGGAAGCGTGCGCTCAGGGACGTATATGCGCTGGAGCCAGTCGCCCCAAAATTCAACCCTTGGTCCTCCTGTCCGATCATCTTCGATCGCAGGGACCATCCCACTAGTATCCGTCATGGCGGGTTCGCCGCACTGGTCCTAGACCCAATCATTAATGGATTTCACCTCACTCGAGTCCTTATGGATGGCAGGAGCAACCTGAACCTGCTTTATCAGGACACAGTGCGCAAAATGGGTATAGACCCCTCGAGGATCAAACCCACAAAAACGACATTTAAGGGCGTCATTCCAGGTGTAGAGGCCCATTGCACAGGCTCAATTACACTGGAAGTGGTCTTCGGATCCCCGGATAACTTCCAAAGCGAAGAGTTAATCTTCGATATAGTCCCGTTCCGCAGTGGTTATCACGCGCTGCTCGGGCAAACCGCATTTGCTAGATTCAATGTGGTACCACATTATGCATACCTCAAGCTCAAGATGCCAGGACCTCGCGGAGTTATTACAGTAAATGGAAACAAAGAGCGCTCTTGTAGCAGAAGCGGAAAACAGCCTTTCAAGGAAATCCACCGGTTCGGCATTTCAAAACCCGGACACCTTCAAGCGCGCTCGGAGCAACCGACAAATAGATCGCCTGGCGCAATCTGAGCTTGCGTAGCAATGCGGCCCCCACCCCAGTCCCAGCCAAACGGCGAAACTCGTGTCGCGCGTACATAATTACGCATTAAAAATACCATAGGCACAGGTGGGGAGGGGGGCACAACTACGGCACGCCCCAAGACACGGCTTAAACCGCACTAGGGGCTTCCCGTTTGGTTATTTTTCTTTTTTTTCAGGACCTTAATCTCTGGAAACACTGTCCGGCAGCACTATTGCCAAACACATGATGCAGCAACCAAGGAGGCAGACAGCTACGTCATACCATAGAACTCCCAGGTTGATTACAGTAACGAGCGAAATATTCGATTTAATATCATTCCTCAGCTCGCCCTTGGAAGGGACATAGTCCTACTCTTTGCTTATCGCACTATCTGTATCACTCTGCTTTAACGCAATTTTTTAATAAACAATGCATGACATTACGACTATTATTGCATCCTTGTTATATATATATATATATATATATATATATATATGTGTGTGTGTGTGTGTGTGTGTTCATTAATGATGCCTTGCAACCGTACACCTTGGTACGGCTAATACACCAGGGGCTTACGTACCTCACAATACGGTGTGAAAAGTCCGAACACTTCCACAAGTGCGGCACCCCGAACTTATAGCATTATATGAATCAGCTCTGAATCATGTCTTTGGTCAAATGTTGGGTTTGCCCGGCTCCTATGTTTTGGTACCTTACGTTCCGCTCTAACGGCTAAGGTAGCGCTAGGAGAACTACTGCGATTGTGCCCCGATTCTGCTGGGTTCAGCACCTCAGTAGAGAAAGCTAAAACTGACTGTCATGATAAGGCGAGAGACTAGTCGCTGTTCGGCGAGGTTTTCAAGTCCCTAAAGACTTATGCCACTTAGAGCGAGGGGCCGGCCCTGTCCGGCTTAAAGGCGTGTATCGCGCCCCGAATTCGGCCTTCTGAATACCAGGGGCTTCGCCGAAATTTAAAATTATAGAATTCTATGGCTAAGTGAGAGTGATAAAGCATTATTAGTCCGGTTGCCTTGTTCGCTGTGCTGAGCACCTCCCTCGAAGGACCCAAACAAGGGAACAAGAGTGCTCAGGTTTCTCCCGAACACCCCAGCACTCGTGGCATGGGGGCAGAAGCCGAGGACTAGCCATCTCTCAGATTGGATAAACAGCCAAACAGAAGGTAATATTTTAAATTCAAACAAGCATTGCATAGCGCATATGAAACGAGTTTTCATAAATACGGGATAAAACGAGCAAGTCTCATTCAAATATTACATCTTTTGAACACTCATCCGCGATGAGACGGGCACCCGGCAGAACACTCTCATAGTACATCTCGGGGTGGCGGTGCTCCTTGCCCTCCGGCGGCCCCTCCTTGATCAGCTTCACGGCGTCTAGCTTGACCCACTGCAATTTCACACAGGTGAAAGCCCGGCGTGCACCTTCAATGCAGACAGATCGCTTGACAACCTCCAGCCGCGGGCAGGCATCCACAAGCTGCCTCACCAGGCCGAAGAAGCTGTTCGGAAGGGCATCGCCAGGCCACAGCCGGACAATAAAGCTCTTCATGGCCCGATCGGCCGCCTTATGTAGCTCGACCATCTGCTTCAGCTGGTCGCTCATTGGCACCGGGTGTTCGGCCTCAGCATACTGAGACCAGAACAACTTCTCTGTTGAGCTTCCATCCTCGACCTGGTAAAATTGTGCGGCATCGGACACATTGCGGGGCAGATCTACGAATGCTCCTGGAGAGCTGCGGATTCGGGTAAGTAATTGGTAATTTACTTTTACATGCTTTCTTTGCATATAGAAAGCCTTACCCGCCGCTATCTTCTTCATCGTGTCGATCTCTTGGAGGGCCTTTTGGGCTTCGGCCTTGGCACTTTTTACACTCTCGAGGGCCGCGGCAAGCTCAGACTCCCGCGTCTTTGAGTCAAGCTCCAATGCCTCGTGCCTCGCCACGAGAGCCTGGAGCTCTTGCTGCACCTCGCCCACCCGAACCTCGTGCTTCTCTCGCTCGGTGCGCTCCTTGGCCGCTTTATCTTCGGCCTTGGTTAGTGCTTGCTTCAGGGTCGCCACCTCGGTCGTGGCCCCTGGCAAACATACAATGATCCTGTCATTTTGCAATCGCGTCCTTTTTATATATACATATATATAGACGGGGTATTACTTACCCTTGTTCTCCTCGATCTGCCTCTTGGCAAGGCCGAGCTCTTTCCTGGACCCCTCGAGGTCCTGCTTCAGCATGGCGACCTCCGCAGTCAGTGCGGCGGACGCCAACAATGAAGCCTGCATATGCATATTGACATACTAATATTAGACTCCTGCGATATTATTTGATCCTCTGTTCGGCTTTTCTTTGTGAACACCGAACAAAGAATCAGGGGCTACTGTATATGCGGTAATATTTCTACTACATTTTAAAACACTTACCTCAAAGCCTGTTAGAAGGCTGGCACAGGCTTCAGTCAATCCGCTCTTGGTGGACTGAACCTTCTGGATCATCGCACTCATGATAGTGCGGTGCTCCTCGTGATGGAAGCGCTGCGAAGCACTTCCAGCAGATTGTCCGGCGCCTTTGAATGGACAGAGATCACCGGCAAAGGCGTCTTGCCCCTTTTAGAAGGAGGCCGCCTGCCCGATCCTGGAACCGCTGGAGGTTCCGGCGTGGTGTTCGGCTGAGGGCCGAACTTGGAGCTCTCAGGGGCCCTGCCCCCTCGGCTCCTAGAGTCCGGAAGGTCGCCTTGAGGCGCCTCCGGGACTGTCTCCCCTCGATACGGCGCCTCTTGAGACAACACCTCAGCGTTGTCGGCAGGATGAGGGGAAGTGGCAGTCGGGACTGGATCGCTATCCATGTTCGACAAGCCCAAGGAGTCGTCCGATGATACATCGATACTGGCTCGGGGCAGCCTGCATAATTGTGTTCGGTGTTAGGGAAAGCAGTGCGACAAAGGAATCCTATGGGTTACTCTGGTATCCGAATACTTACGATCTCCCCGGGGGCTTGGCCCTAGGAAACCACTCGTCTTCTCCTTCGTCGGCGGCGGTGGAGCTGTCCGGAAGGAGAGTCCTTCCCTTCTTGGACCCTTCGGCCCCCCCAGTTGGGGCGGCCTTCCTTTTCCTGTCTCCCCCAGTCGGTGGGGGAGCATCTTCTTCTTCTTCCTCATCTTCGGGGGAAGAGTGTGCTACAGAGTCATCGAACAGTGAGTCCGACGACGCCTGGCGTCGGGAACTCTTTCGGGTTCCCTTGGCCTTCTTGGTCTTCTCCTGCACCTTATAAGGGGCCGGAGTCAACATCTTCGCCAGAAGAGCGTCTGCGGGGCCTTCGGGCAAAGGAGCCGGACAGTTGATCTGTCCGGCTATCTTCTGCCAGTCCTGTCAAAGGTACGGGAGTTTAGATCCCGCATAGAGTCAATCTATAAAAAAACAAGTATCCTGTGAAAGGTAAAGCAGCTTACCGCACTGGCTTGGCGCTTCGCGCTGAATCTGCGATCCTCAGTAATAGGAGGGGGGACCTCGGCACTTTTGAACAGCACCCTCCAGGCATCTTCATGAGTCGTGTCGAAGAGCCTGTTTAGAGTTTGGTGCTGCGCCGAGTCGAACTCCCACAAGTTGAACTCACGTTGTTGGCACGGGAGGATCCGGCGGATGAGCATAACTTGGACTATGTTGACAAGCTTGAGCTTCTTGTTCACCATGTTTTGAATACATGTTTGGAGTCTGGTCAGCTCTTCCGAACTACCCCAGGGCAGGCCCTTCTCTTTCCAGGAGGTGAGCCGCGTGGGGATGCCAGATCGGAACTCAGGGGCTGCTGCCCATACAGGGTCGCGCGGTTCGGTGATGTAAAACCACCCCGATTGCCACCCCTTTATGGTTTCCACAAATGAGCCCTCGAGCCATGTTACGTTGGGCATCTTGCCCACCATGGCGCCTCCACACTCCGCCTGGCGGCCGCCCACTACCTTCGGCTTGACATTGAAGGTCTTCGGCCATAAGCCGAAGTGGGGCTTAATGCAGAGGAAGGCCTCACACATGACGATAAACGCCGAGATTTTGAGGATGAAGTTCGGGGCCAGATCGTGGAAATCCAGGCCGTAATAGAACATGAGCCCCCGGACGAATGGATGGAGAGGGAATCCCAGTCCGTGGAGGAAATGGGTGAGGAATACTACCCTCTCATGGGGCCTGGGGGTGGGGATGAGCTGCCCCTCATCTGGGAGCCGGTGCGCGATGTCGTCGGGCAGGTATCCGGCTCTCCTCAGATTCTTGATGTCTCCCTTCGTGACGAAGGAGACCATCCACCTGCCTCCCGCTCCGGACATGATTGGAGAAGGTTGAGGTGGGAAGTGTGGACTTGGGCGCTAGAGCTCGAGTGTGCGAAAACGGATGAGCAAAGGAGGAAGAAGGCGTGGATAGAAAGGCGAATCCTTCTCCCTTTATATGGGCGGACGAAGCTAAGCGTCCCCACTTGCCTGGTAAAACTCGCTTATCCCCAAGCGCCGTAATTGATGGCGCGGTTGGGTTACCCACGCCCGTATTGATGAGAATCCCGTAATAAGGGGACACGATCTCTGCTTTGACAAGACGTGTCGAAAAACTGCCTCGCATTATGTGCGGGGCTGGTTAAAGGAAACGGTTCGAATAATCACCGGGCCATGACATAACATCGTGCTACCAAAACAAGTGAGCAAATTGGATCTGCGAAAATATTATTCTCTCTACAGTGGAATGTGGAACTTATTTTGCAGGGTCGGACACTATCCTCATATTCAAATTCTTCTGTGATGTATTCGGAGAAGGAACCCGCCTTGCAATGCCGAAGACAATACTGCACGCCGGACTCATTGTCATTCAAGCCTGGTTCAGGGGCTACTGAGGGAGTCCTGGATTAGGGGGTCTCCGGACAGCCGGACTATATCCTTTGGCCGGACTGTTGGACTATGAAGATACAAGATTGAAGACTTCGTCTCGTGTCCGGATGGGACTCTACTTGGCGTGCAAGGCAAGCTAGGCAATACGGATATGGATATCTCCTCCTTTGTAACCGACCTTGTGTAACCCTAACCCTCTCCCGTGTCTATATAAACCGAAGGGTTTTAGTCCGTAGGACAACAATCACAACATACAATCATACCATAGGCTAGCTTCTAGGGTTTAGCCTCTCTGATCTTGTGGTAGATCTACTCTTGTACTACCCATATCATCAATATTAATCAAGAAGGACGTAGGGTTTTACCTCCATCAAGAGGGCCCGAACCTGGGTAAAACATCGTGTCCCCTGCCTCCTGTTACCATCCGGCCTAGACGCACAGTTCGGGACCCCCTACCCGAGATCCGCCGGTTTTGACACCGACAGCGCCAGAAATCCTTCTTGCTACGTCTTGAGCTTGCGTTGGTTTTCCCCAAAGAGGAAGGGATGATGCAGCAGAGTAGCGTAAGTATTTCCCTTAGTTTTTGAGAACCAAGGTATCAATCTAGTAGGAGGCCACGCTCAAGTCCCTCGTACCTGCAAAAAACGATAGCTACTCGCAACCAACACGATTAGGGGTTGTCAATCCCTTCACGGTCACTTACGAGAGCGAGATCTGATAGATATAATTTTTTCGGTTTTTTTGGTATAAAGATGCAAAGTAAAAAGCAAAGCAAGATTAAAGTGATGGAGATTGATATGATGGGAATAGACCTGGGGGCCATAGGTTTCACTAGTGGCTTCTCTCAAGAGCATAAGTATTCTACGGTGGGTGAACAAATTACTGTTGAGCAATTGACAGAATTAAGCATAGTTATGAGAATATCTAGGCATGATCATGTATATAGGATCACGTCCGTGACAAGTAGACCGAAATGATTCTGCATCTACTACTATTACTCCACTCATCGACCGCTATCCAGCATGCATCTAGAGTATTAAGTTAAAAACAGAGTAACGCCTTAAGCAAGATGACATGATGTAGAGAGATAAATTCACGCAATATGAAATAAACCCCATCTTGTTATCCTTGATGGCAACGATGCAATATGTGCCTTGCTGCCCCTTCTGTCACTGGGAAAGGACACCGCAAGATCGAACCCAAATCTAAGAACTTCTCCCATGGCAAGAACTACCAATCTATTTGGCCAAACCAAACGGATAATTCGAAGAGACTGGCAAAGATAACCAATCATACATAAAAGAATTCAGAGAAGATTCAAATATTATTCATAGATAGACTTGATCATAAACCCACAATTCATCGGTCTCAACAAACACACCGCAAAAATAAGATTACATCGAAAAGATCTCCACAAGAGAGGGGGAGAACTTTGTATTGAGATCCAAAAAGAGAGAAGAAGCCATCTAGCTACTAACTATGGACCCGAAGGTCTGAGGTAAACTAGTCACACTTCATCGGAGATGATATGATGATGTAGAAGCCCTCCGTGATGACGGCCCTCTTCCGGCGGAGCTCCGGAACAGGCCCCAAGATGGGATCTTGTGGATACAGAAAGTTGCGGCGGTGGAATTAGGTTTTTGGCTCCTGTTCTGGTCGTTTGGGGGTACGTAGGTATATATAGGAGGAAGAAGTACGTAGGGGGCGCGCCCTAGGGGGGAGCCCCCACCCTCGTGACCGCCTCTCCGATGCCTTGGCGTAGGGTCCAAGTCTCCTGGATCATGTTCGGTGAGAAAATCACGTTCCCGAAGGTTTCATAACGTTTGGACTCCGTTTGATATTCCGTTTCTTCGAAACACTGAAATAGGCAAAAAAAAACAGCAATTCTGGGTTGGGCCTCCGGTTAATAGGTTAGTCCCAAAATTAATATAGAGTGGAAAATAAAGCCCAATATAGTCCAAAATAGTAGATAATATAGCATTGAGCAATCAAAAATTATAGATACGTTGGAGACGTATCACCGGCCCACCGCCCCGCGCCGCCGCCGACAGGGAGTCCGACTCGGACTCCGTTGCCACGCCGTACCCCCTCCCCCAAGGAACCTCTGCCCCCCCTTTAAAGCCTGCTACCTCGCCGCCCTTGGATCCCCACCCCGCCTCGAGCCGCCACCGAAGCCGCCGCGCTGCCCGTCGCCGCTGCCGAGCCGCCGCGCCGCCTCGTCGCCTCTGCCCGCTGCCACGCCGCCCTCGCCGCAAGCCGCCGCCGCCGCCCCACGTAGCGCCGCCCCTCACCGGAGCCGCCGCCGTGCCGGACCTCGCCGGAGGTTAGCGCCGTTCGGTTTTTTTTAGAAAACCAGATCGGTTTTCGTTAGAAAACCCTAGTCGTTTTTTCGGTTCGCCGGTTTTTTTCCGGTTTTTCTTTTTAGCGGACCTTCGTCCGGACATTCATTTTAACGAACGGTTTTCACTTGTTAGTTACAGTTAACATACGCTCGTTCGTTAGGCTGTTCGTCAGTTTTCTTTTATCGGATTAATCCTTGATTATTTGTGATCGCGATTTCTCATCCGATTTTCGTTCTAATTTATCTTTTCGCTCGTTGGTCGGAATCAGGCGATTCAAGCGCCTAGATCTTCATCTCGAGACCCTCTTTTTGTTTAACCAACTTGCACAATTTTTTGCTACTATAAAATTTGACCTAGGTCCAAATTAGTAAACGGATCTTGTTTCTTTCGCCGTTTGAGTTTCGTTGCTCCGTTTGATTTGATTCTTTTTGCAAACCGGAATTCTTAAGTTGAACTTTCTGGTTAGATCTTCTTATTTGAGATTTACCCGTGTTCCTTTGCTTGATTGCTTATGTATGCTATTGTTTGTTTGTGATAGAATTCCCGGAGTGCGAAGCGTGTTATTTGGAGTCTCTAGGTTATGCGGATCGTCAGCAAGGTAAGTAACACTTTGATCATACCCCTTTATCACGTAGTTTTTATGCATTAGTTCCAATCCTCAAACATTGCATGGTTAGGATGTCATTAACATGTGGGTTGAGAAGTAGTTGATGAGGTAGAACATATTACCCTGTTACATTCAAACCCTTGGGAGTTACTTCTACGCGTTGCTTATATTTCTATGCTATGCTCGTAGACGTGGTTTGGGTGAGTGAAATCCATGACAGATGTGAGATTGTTAATTAATGGTTCAACTTAAGGTGGCAACTTAAATACACATCTGGGTGGATTGAGGCACCTGGAGTACCCAGTGTTGCCTGTATTTTTTGGAAATCCTGGAGTACCCGTGTGATCTTCCTATGGACCGCCACCCAGGCTCAAAGGAACTGAGATCTTTCATGCTGGAAACTTACGTGTGCAGCCACAAGCTATTATGGGCTCTAGCATAGTTGAGCAAGTTACGTGAAGCTCTTGAAGAGGTGGATCAGCAGGTAGTGGGATTGTAGGTTTGGTATGATCTGCCCGGAGTAGAGAGTTAATGTTTCTGAAAGACTGTGTCTCGGTCATTCGTTTCTCAAACACCCTGTAGTGCGAGAAAACCAACGAAGGAGATCGAGTCTTGTGGGGAAAAGTGCGCAAACCTCTGCAGAGTGTATAAACTAATCATGGTTTGCCGTGTCCCCAGATATGGACAATCTTGAGTATCTAGTACTTGGAGTATCTTAAGTATCTCATCACTCTAAATAATATTGTTGGGTTGTTAATTACCTTAATTGGGATTGAGTTGGAGGAACCTTCTCAATGATGTTTCAACTACCATGATATTTAAATTAAAATCTATTCCTTTGTTGTAGGAAAAAATTGGCTTTTCGCAAAAATTATAACCATAGAGCTTTCCACCAGCCAAATATGCATGTAGTGATAGCATTATTCTGTTCTTGCTCTACTAGGTTATTTTGCCAGCATATTCCATGTGCTGACCCATTTTCGGGCTGCAACGTATTATGTTGCAGACTTTTCAGACGAGGAGTAAGGTTCGTTAGGTCATTGCCGTGCAGCTCAGCTATGCCGTTGGAGTTGATGGACTCACTTTATCTTCCAAGCATTCCGCTGTTATCGTATTAGATGGCCTTAAGCCGTATTTATTGTAATAAGTTCTCTTTTGAGACATTCGATGTAATAAGAGTGTGATTGCTACTCTATTATAAATCCTCGATTACTGTGTGTGTCAGCATTACCGATCCAGGGATGACACTGAAGCACAGAGACTTGACCGTTTGAGGTCGGGTCGCTACATGTATAAAAGATAAACATCACATGCAATCATAATATGTGACATGATATGGCCATCATCATCTTGTGCTTTTGATCTCCATCTCCAAAGTACTTTCATGATCTCCATTGTTACCGGCATGACACTATGATCTTCATCATCTTGATCCTTTATCAACGTGTCGTCACATGGTCGTCTCACCAGCTATTGCTTTTGCAACTATTGCTATCGCATAGCGATAAAGTAAAGCAATTACATAGCACTTGCATCTTATGCAAATAAAGAGACAACCATAAGGCTCCTACTAGTAACAAAAGATGATCATATCATACAACAATTTATATTTCATCACGTCTTGACCATATCACATCACAACATGCCCTGCAAAAACAAGTTAGACGTCCTCTACTTTCTTGTTGGAAGTTTTACGTGGCTACTATGGCCTGAGCAAGAACCGTTCTTACCTACGCATCAAAACCACAACGATAGTTCGTCAAGTTAGTGTTGTTTTAACCTTCACAAGGACCGGGCGTAGCCACACTCGGTTCAACTAAAGTTGGAGAAACTGACATCCGCCATCCACCTGTGTTCAAAGCACGTCAGTAGAACCAGTCTCGCGTAAGCGTACGCGTAATGTCGGGCCACTTCATCCAACAATACCGCCGAACCAAAGTATGACATGCTGGTAAGCTGTATGACTTATATCGCCCACAACTCACTTGTGTTCTAGTCGTGCATATAACATCTACGCATAAACCTAGCTCGGATGCCACTGTTGGGGAATGTAGTAATTTCAAAAAAATCCTGCGCACACACACGATCATGGTGATGCATAGCAACGAGAGGGGAGAGTGTGTCTACGTACCCTCGTAGACCGAATGCGGAAGCGTTAGCACAACGCGGTTGATGTAGTCGTACGTCTTCACGATCTGACCGATCCAAGTACCGAATGCAAGACACGTCCGAGTTCTGCACACGTTGAACTCGATGACGTCCCGCGAACTCCGATCCAGCAAAGCTTCACAGGAGAGTTTCGTCAGCACGACGGCGTGGTGACGGTGATGATGATGCTACCGACGCAGGGCTTCACCTAACCACCGCTACGATATGATCGAGATGGATTATGGTGAAGGGGGCACCACACACGGCTAAGGGATCAATGATGAATTGTGTGTCTTTGGGGTGCCCCCTTACCCCTGTATATAAAGGAGGGGAGGAGGAGAGGGCCGGCCAAGGGGAGAGGCGCGCCCAAGGGGGGGCAATCCTACTCCAAGTAGGTTTGCCCCCTCTTTCCTAGTCCTAGTAGGAGAGGGGAAGGAAAGGGAGAGGAGGAGAAGGAAAGAGGGGGGCCGTGATAACCCACAAGTATAGGGGATCGCAACAGTTTTCGATAAGTAAGAGTGTCGAACCCAACGAGGAGCTAAAGGTAGAACAAATATTCCCTCAAGTTCTATCGACCACCGATACACCTCTACGCACGCTTGACGTTCGCTTTACCTAGAACAAGTATGAAACTAGAAGTACTTTGTAGGTGTTTTTGGATAGGTTTGCAAGAATATAAAGAGCACGTAAATAAAAGCTAGGGGCTGTTTAGATAAAGACACAACTAAATTAGTTTTAGTAGAGAGCTTTTTGTTACGAGAAAGTTATTTGTCCCTAGGCAATCAATAACTAGACCGGTAATCATTATTGCAATTTTATTTGAGGGAGAGGCATAAGCTAACATACTTTCTCTACTTGGATCATATGCACTTATGATTGGAACTCTAGCAAGCATCCGCGACTACTAAAGATCATTAAGGTAAAACCAACCATAGCATTAAAGTATCAAGTCCCCTTTATCCCATACGCAAACAACCTACTTACTCGGGTCTGTGCTTCTGTCACTCACGCCACCCACCATAAGCAAATCATGAACATATTGCAAACCCTACAGCGGGGATCCCTCACACTTGCGCGACATGGGGAGCACGATAGGACAGCACCAATAATAAAACATGCAACTCAAACTAATCTTGATCATCAAATAACCCATAGGACAAAACGGATCTACTCAAACATCATAAGATAGCCATACATCATTGGGAAATAATATATAGCGTTGAGCACCATGTTTAAGTAGAGATTACAGCGGGTAAAAGAGGGGTTACACCGCTGCATAGTGGGGGGAGAGTTGGTGATGATGGCGGTGAATTTGTTGGTGAAGATTGCGGTGATGATGGCCCCGGCGGTGTTCCGGCGCCACCGGAAGAGAGGGGGCCCCCTTCTTCTTCTTCTTCCTTGACCTCCTCCCTAGATGGGAGAAGGGTTTCCCCTCTAGTCCTTGGCTCCCAAGGCGTGGGAAGGGCGAGAGCCCCTCCGAGATTGGATCCGTCTCTCTGTCTCTCTCTGTTTCCGCGTTCTCAGATTCTACCCTTTCACCGTTTCTTATATTCCCGGAGATCCGTTACTCCGATTGAGCTGAAATTTTAACACGATCTCTATCCGGATATTAGCTTTCTTGCGGCGAAAGAAGGGCATCAACCGCCTTACAGGGTGGCCACGAGGGTTAGAGGCGCGCCCCCGTGCCTCGTGCCTCCCTCGGGCACTGTCTCGCATGGATTTTTCTTCCCAAAAATCATATATATTCCAAAAAAATCTCCGTCAGTTTTTATCCCGTTTGGACTCCATTTGATATTGATATTATGCGAAACAAAAAACATGCAACAAAAAGGAACTGGCACTGGGCACTGGATCAATATGTTATTCCCAAAAATAGTATAAAAAGTTGACAAAAGTATATGAAAGTTGTAGAATATTGGCATGGAACAATCAAAAATTATAGATAGGACGGAGACGTATTAGCACCCCCAAGCTTAATTCCTGCTCGTCCTCGAGTAGGTAAATGATAAAAAAGATAATTTTTGATGTGGAATGCTACCTAGCATAATCTTGATCACATATCTAATCATGGCATGAATATTAAGATACGAGTGATTCAAAGCAATAGTCTATCATTTGACATAAAAACAATAATACTTCAAGCCTACTAATAAAGCAATCATGTCTTTTCAAAATAACATGGCCAAAGAAAGTTATCCCTACAAAATCAAATAGTCTGGCTATGCTCCATCTTCACCACACAAAATATTCACATCATGCACAACCCCAATGACAAGCCAAGCAATTATTTCATACTTTGATGTTCTCAAACCTTTTCAACTTTCATGATATAGCACTATATGTGGAATAGAATGGCGGTTGTGGGGAAGACAAAAAGGAGAAGATAGTCTTACATCAACTAGGCATATCAACGGGCTATGGAGATGCCCATCAATAGATATCAATGTGAGTGAGTAGGGATTGCCATGCAACAGATGCACTAGAGCTATAAGTGTATGAAAGCTCAAACTGAAACTAAGTGGGTGTGCATCCAACTTGTTTGCTCATGAAGACCTCAATCATTTGAGGAAGCCCATCATCGGAATATACAAGCCAAGTTCTATAATGAAAATTCCCACTAGAATATGAAAGTGATAACTCAAGAGACTCTCTATATGAATAACATGGTGCTACTTTGAAGCACAAGTAAAAGGATAGTAACATTGCCCCTTCTCTCTTTTTCTCTCATTTTTTTTTGTTTTTTTGGTGGGCTTCTTTGGCCTCTTTTTTTTTATTTGGGTTTCTTTGGCCTCTCTTTTTTATTTGGGCTTCTTTGGCCTCTTTTATTTATTTTTAAAGTCCGGAGTCTCATCCCGACTTGTGGGGGAACCATAGTCTCCATCATCCTTTCCTCACTGGGGCAATGCTCTAATAATGATGATCATCACACTTTTATTTACTTACAACTCAATATTACAAATCGATATCTAGAACAAAGATATGACTCTATATGAATGCCTTCGGCGGGCAATGATCTAGCGTAGCAATGACATAAAAAACGGACAAGCCATGAAAACATCATGCTAGCTATCTTACGATCATGCAAAGCAATATGACAATGAACTCTCAAGTCATGTATATGATGATGATGGAAGTTGCATGGCAATATATCTCAGAATGACTATGGAAATGCCATGATAGGTAGGTATGGTGGCTGTTTTGAGGAAGGTATATGGTGGGTTTATGGTACCGGCGAAAGTTGTACGGTACTAGAGAGGCTAGCAATGGTGGAAGGGTGAGAGTGCGTATAATCCATGGACTCAACATTAGTCATAAAGAACTCAGATACTTATTGCAAAAGTCTATTAGCTATCGAAACAAAGTACTACGCGCATGCTCCTAGGGGGATAGATTGGTAGGAAAAGACCATCGCTCGTCCCCGACCGCCACTCATAAGGAAGACAATCAATAAATAAATCATGCTCCGACTTCATCACATAACGGTTCACCATACGTGCATGCTACAGGAATCACAAACCTCAACACAAGTATTTCTACAATCCACAACTACCCACTAGCATGACTCTAATATCACCATCTTTATATCGCGAAACTATTGCAAGGAATCAAACATATCATATTCAGTGATCTACAAGTTTTATGTAGGATTTTATGACTAACCATGTGAATGACCAATTCCTGTCATCTCTCTAAATAGATATAAATGAAGCAAGAGAGTTTAGTTCTTTCTACAAAAGATATGCCCACGCTCTAACAAATATAAGTGAAGCAAAAGAGCATTCTACAAATGGCGGTTTTCTATGTAAAGAGAAACAGGCGATCCAAGCTTCAAATGATATAAGTGAAGCACATGAAGCATTCTATAAATCCATACTCAAAAGGTATAAGTGAAGTGCATAGAGAATTCTATAAATCAACCAAGAACTATCTCATACCAGCATGGTGCATAAAAGAAAAATGAAAACTAAATGCAAAAGACGCTCCAAGATCTGCACATATCACATGAATGAAACGAATCCGAAAACATACCCATACTTGTTGAAGAAAGAGGGGATGCCTTTCGGGGCATCCCCAAGCATAGACGCTTGAGTCTCCTTGAATATTTACTTGGGGAGACTCGGTCATCCCCAAGCTTGAGCTCTTGCCTCTCTTCCTTCTTCTCATATCGAGACCTTCTCGATCATCGATCACTTCATGCACACAAAACTTTAACAGAAAACTCGGTAAGATCCGTTAGTATAATAAAGCAAATCAATACTCTAAGTACTGTTGTAGAGCAATTCATATTTTGTTTTTGCATTATAGATACTGTAGTATAACTTTTCCATGGCTTAATCCACTGATATAATTCGATAGTTTCATCAAAACAAGCAAACTATGCATCAAAAACAGAATCTGTCTAAAATAGAACAGTCTGTAATAATCTGAACATTCACCATACTTCTGATACATGAAAAATTCTGCAAAAATTATAAAAAATAAACAATTTGTATAGAAAGACATTGCAAAAATAATCAGAACTATTTGACATTCCAGTAAAAAATGTAAAATCGCGCACTACAGCCAAAGTTTCTGTCCTGCACCGTACAAACCAACAAGCAAAGTAAACATCCTAAAGGCAAACCTTGGTACATTATTTTTATAATACAATGGAATTGTACAAGGGGATAATTATTTTTGTTGAAAATTTTCTGTAATCAAGATTCGCAAAGTTTCCGTGACCATGAACAAAGTTCAAGGCTGGATCGCACTTCAACAATGCTTGTCTTTCTCACTTTCGCTTTTCTTTTTGAAAAGTTTCGGGTTCCCCTCTTTATTTTTGTTGTTTTTAAACTATATGAAAGCACTCAACAGAAATAAATTACTCTCTAAAACTTCCGGGTTGTCTCCCTGGCAGCGCTTTCTTTAAAGCCATTAAGCTAGGCATATAATGCTCAAGTAATGGATCCACCCGGATCCCAAGGTATATCAAAGCCAATTTTAATTAAAAATGATTTGTGATTTAGTAGTGAGCACAAAGTAACATATATCATGCAATGACGAAGTCTAACTCTCTTCCTATGCATCGTCATGTCATAAAAGAACAATTCATGCACACATAGTAAAGGCCAATGCATAGTATAAACAGTTTCTTGCAATTTTATCGTGTGGGAAACATAGAGAGGTGGATATATAGTTCCTCTCTCATAATAATTGCAAGTAGTAGCAGCGAGCACATTCATATTATACTCATCAAAATCATCATGTGTAGGCAACCCATCAATATAATCCTTAATAAGCACAAACTTCTCCGATATAGTGTAGTTTGGAGAATTCAAAAAGATAATAGGACTATTATGTGTGGGTGCAATAGCAACAATTCCATGTTTAACATAAGGAACTATAGCAAGTTCATTTCCATAAGCATAATTCATATTGGCATCTTGGCCACAAGCATAGCAAGCATCATCAAAAAGGGATATTTCAAAAGAATTAACGGGATCATAGCAATTATCATAGCATTCATCCTTTGGTAAGCACGAAGGGAAATTAAACAATGTATGAGTTGAAGAGTTACTCTCATTAGAAGGTGGGCACGGGTGATCAATCCGCTCTTCCTCATTTTGTTCTTAGCTCTCCTCCTCATCTTTTTCACCCAATGAGCTCACAGTTTCGTCAATTTCTTCTTCCATAGACTCCTGCAAAATATTAGTCTCTTCTTGGACAGCGGAGACTTTCTCAATAAATGCATCAATATCGGAATTGAATTCATAATTGGCATAACAATATTTAAGGATAGCTAAATTTCCAGGTCTATAAACAACATCATAAAGATTTTCAAACTCTTTAAACATAGATTCAATTTCATAAGCACCCATAAAAGCAATGAATTCTTCTATTTGTTCCACATCATAGTAATCATATATACCATTAGCATAAGAAGCCAAGGTTTTATCATCATTAAATTTGCATAAAAAGGGAAGGTGTGGAGCCTTCATCCTAGAGCAACAAGTATAATCATATCTCAAGCATAGTTGCCTAGCATACCTATATAACATATAAATTTGATCCCATAATAGTTTCCCTTTTTGAGTCAAGCGATAATCCCTAAAGTATTCACGTTGATCCAATGTGTCTCCCATTATCAAATTGAATGGGGTTTTCTCTGGATTATGAAAGTAGTACATAATATCTGTCACATAACGAGCATAGAGGGTTTTAGGAGGTTCCTCATCTCCATGAGCAGCAAGTACACCTAATTTTTTTGGTATTTTGTGTTCCATATCCATAACTAAAGATAAAAAACAACTAAGGACAGCAAATAAAAATTACTTAGTGATAAAGCAAGCAAGCACACACGAGAATATTCACCCCACGCTATTGCTCCCCTACAACGGCGCCAGAAAAAGGTCTTGATAACCCACAAGTATAGGGGATCGCAACAGTTTTCGATAAGTAAGAGTGTCGAACCCAACGAGGAGCTAAAGGTAGAACAAATATCCCTCAAGTTCTATCGACCACCGATACAACTCTACGCATGCTTGACGTTCGCTTTACCTAGAACAAGTATGAAACTAGAAGTACTTTGTAGGTGTTTTTGGATAGGTTTGCAAGAATATAAAGAGCACGTAAATAAAAGCTAGGGGCTGTTTAGATAAATACACAACTAAATTAGTTTTAGTAGAGAGCTTTTTGTTACGAGAAAGTTATTTGTCCCTAGGCAATCGATAACTAGACCGGTAATCATTATTGCAATTTTATTTGAGGGAGAGGCATAAGCTAACATACTTTCTCTACTTGGATCATATGCACTTATGATTGGAACTCTAGCAAGCATCCGCAACTACTAAAGATCATTAAGGTAAAACCCAACCATAGCATTAAAGTATCAAGTCCCCTTTATCCCATACGCAAACAACCTACTTACTCGGGTCTGTGCTTCTGTCACTCACGCCACCCACCATAAGCAAATCATGAACATATTGCAAACCCTACAGCGGGGATACCTCACGCTTGCGCGACACGGAGAGCACCATAGGACATCTCCAATAATAAAACATGCAACTCAAACCAATCTTGATCATCAAATAACCCATAGGACAAAACGGATCTACTCAAACATCATAAGATAGCCATACATCATTGGGAAATAATATATAGCGTTGAGCACCATGTTTAAGTAGAGATTACAAGGGTAAAAGAGGGGTTACACCGCTGCATAGAGGGGGGGAAGTTGGTAATGATGGTGGTGAATTTGTTGGTGAAGATTGCGGTGATGATGATGGCCTCAGCGGTGTTTCGGCGCCACTGGAAGAGAGGGGGAGAGGGCCCCCCTTCTTATTCTTCTTCCTTGACCTCCTCCCTAGATGGGAGAAGGGTTTCCCCTCTGGTCCTTGGCCCCCATGGAGTGGGAGGAGCGAGAGCCCCTCCGAGATTGGATCTGTCTCTCTGTCTCCCTCTGTTTCGGCGTTCTCAGATTCTACCCTTTCACCGTTTCTTATATTCCCGGAGGTCCGTAACTCCGATTGGGCTGAAATTTTAACACGATCTCTATCCGGATATTAGCTTTCTTGCGGCAAAAGAAGGGCATCAACCGCCTTACGGGGTGGCCACGAGGGCCAGTGGCGCGCCTAGGGGGGTGGGGCGCCCCCCTGCCTCGTGCCTCCCTCGGGCACCGTCTCGCGTGGATTTTTCTTCCCAAAAACCATATATATTCCAAAAAAATCTCCGTTAGTTTTTATCCCGTTTGGACTCCGTTTGATATGGATATTCCGCGAAACAAAAAACATGCAACAAACAGGAACTGGCACTGGGCACTGGATCAATATGTTAGTCCCAAAAATAGTATAAAAATTTCCAAAAGTATATGGAAGTTGTAGAATATTGGCATGGACCAATCAAAAATTATAGATATGACGGAGACGTATCAACCGGCTCCCCTTGCCCTAAACCAATTTGATTTGGGCCTTGGGGGGCGCGCCCACACTTCCCTTGCTGCCCTCTATTTCCATTAAGGCCCATGT
>NC_041392.1:559710602-559723111 GCF_002162155.2 Triticum dicoccoides | reverse complement strand
CGGTACTCCGGTATTTATCCGGTAACCCCCGGAACCCTTTCGGTGTCCGAATATAACCTTCCAATATATCAATCTTTATGTCTCGACCATTTCAAGACTCCTCGTCATATCCCCGTTCTCATCCGGGACTCCGAACTACCTTCGGCACATCAAATCACATAAACTCATAATACCGATCGTCACCGAACTTTAAGCGTGCGGACCCTACGGGTTTGAGAACTATGTAGACATGACCGAGACATGTTTCCGGTCAATAAGCAATAGCGGAACCTGGATGCTCATATTGGCTCCCACATATTCTACGAAGATCTTTATCGGTCAAACCGCATAACAACATACGTTGTTCCCTTTGTCATCGGTATGTTACTTGCCCGAGATTCGATCGTCGGTATCTCAATACCTAGTTCAATCTCGTTACCAACAAGTCTCTTTACTCGTTCCATAATACATCATCCTGCAACTAACTCATTAGTTACAATGCTTGCAAGGCTTATAGTGATGTGCATTACCGAGTGGGTCCAGTGATACCTCTCCGACAATCGGAGTGACAAATCCTAATCTCGAAATACGCCAACTCAACAAGTACCTTCGGAGACACCTATAGAGCACCTTTATAATCACCCAGTTACGTTGTGACATTTGGTAGCACACAAAGTGTTCCTCCGGTAAATGGGAGTTGCATAATCTCATAGTCATAGGAACATGTATACGTCATGAAGAAAGCAATAGCAATATACTAACGGAATGGGTCAAGTCAATCACATCATTCTCCTAATGATGTGATCCCGTTAATCAAATGACAACTCATGTCTATGGTTAGGAAACTTAACCATCTTTGATTAACGAGCTAGTCAAGTAGAGGCATACTAGTGACATTATGTTTGTCTATGTATTCACACATGTATTATGTTTCCCGTTAATACAATTCCAGCATGAATAATAAACATTTATCGTGAAATAAGTTAATAAATAATAACTTTATTATTGCCTCTAGGGCATATTTCCTTCATCATCGAATGGGGTCGTCCACGCCGGCTCGTCGCAAGGCATTCTTCATCTCCTTGAAGTACGCGTCAATGGACTTGGAACCTTGTATGGTGTTCTCCAATCGGCATAGAAGTTGGTCCATGTAGGTTGGAGGCACAAACTCTCGCCGCAAAGCTCTCTTTGTCTTGGGCCAACTCATGTCATAGCTCTCCGAAGGTGTGTGAAGCCACCATGTGGACGTGTAGTCGTGGAAGTTCCTTGTGGCGCACTTTACTTGATCTTCGGGATGAACTTGATGTAGCTTGAGGTAGTCATCCATCAAGCGCTCCCACTCGAGATGCTCCTCGAGTTCTTGAGTCCCATAGAAAGGAATCTTGTGGTCGGTGTCGAGGTCGTATTAGCTCGTGGAAGTCATGGACTTGAGCTTGGGGAGCTTCTCTTGAGGTGCTTGTGGGCGAAGATGTCGTATGTCCGTAGGCGAAGATGCCTTGAAGTCGCTTGGAGAAGATGACAAGGGAGATGGTGAAGTCGTTGAGCAGTTGTTGGTGTTGAGCTCTTGACCTTCACGTTCTTGTTGGTGATGGTGTCGATGCCGATGTGATCTTGCCGGAGATGGTAGCTCGGAAGCATGTGCTCTTGGGCGTCTTCCCAAAGATGAGGAAGATCGCTTGTAGGACATGATGAGGGATTTGATCTCCTCCATTTGAGAATCCATCTTGACGTTCACGTTGTTCGTGACATCGAACTCGTTAGTGTTGTTGTAGACCGGAGGTGAAATGCCTTGCCTATCCATAACAAGACTTGAGTAGAGGTGAGTAGGAAATGAGATAAACAATACCAAGTTACCTTTTCCCAAAGTTGATGATGTATCCCGTTTCACTCAATGTGAAATGAAAGAATAGTGGAATTGGTACCGGACTTGTTCACTCACACCTATCAAGTAAAGCTTATGGAGTAGCTTGGTGAGGATAGTGGCACAAAAATTTAATGCAAAATGTTAGCAAGAGTCAATAATGTTGAAAGATATTCACAAATTCGCAAGTGAAACAAGTAGACCAATAGCAATGAATGGCACACGGAAACACACACACGGATAGATAAATGGGGTCGTGCAACCAAGGAATGAGCACAAAATGTGGAGTCCACGAAAAACGCTCGTGTTGCACAACTCAAGAGAGACGCTAGCATTATTGCTCAATAGGAGGATACGACACTTGTGCACAACCTATAAGATGCAAAATGGATAAAGTTTCTATCCCAAGTATGCTATGTATGTATGTTCCGGTGCTTTAGCACAAGATGATCATGTATGATACCATATGATATATTGTAATGCACTATGATACGATGCTATGGCTCTTGCTTACAAGCTTCTTTGTTTTTCTCTCTTTTTTTCTTTGCTTAAAAGCTTTTTTTTGTATGGCCACTTTTGCACAATGCACAAACCAAGATAGCAATTGTATATATGTGGGAACAAACTTGTGGCACAAGAGATGGTATGATGATACCAAGATGATATGGTATGTATGCAATGGAAGGTGTAGATCAATGATCACTAATGTGCACAAGTAACGTTGCCGGCAATACTCAAATGGCTAGTCTCGATAGGCAAGTAATGCAAAAAGGGGGTAGGGGTTATCAATGCAATTGCAAGGAGAATATACAATGGTGTCGTCGAGGTTACCGTCAATAGTTTGTTGTGTGTAAGCAACGGACAGATGATGGTTAAGTGGTCAAAGTCGATGACGACCTCGTGGCGATGATGAGTGGCGGTGTTCTCGATGTCGAACCGTCCCTAATTAGCCGAAACACCTTAGGAAATGGAAAAACCGCAAACTCAAAATCTCAAATGTCAAATGGTGGTAGCGGGAAGCGGTGGCGGCTTTGCACTCGGCAATGCGGAAGTGGAATGATGGGTTATGTGAGTCAATGTTGAAGTGAATGTCCCTACGTAGCCGAAACACCTTAGGAGACTCGAATCACTACTCAAGCAACCACTAATGCTATGGTGAACAAAATGGGTTAGGTTGCGGAAGGCTGTGGTGGTGTAGCGGATGATGTGGTGGAAGCCCTAGGCAAAGATGCCAAAGTTCCAAAATTTTGATGGAGTCAAATGATGTTGGAAGTATTTTTTGTGGGATGGGGGATGTCATTAGGTTCAAAACGAGCTAAAGAGCGTCAAAATCGGAGTTCAGATGAATTAGTTATGGGCAAAACAAAAATCAGTCGAAGTCTGAATCTACAGGTATCGGACGTCCGGTAATGGACGGATGTCCGGTCGTCGGACGTCTGGTTGGGCTCGGAAATCCGCTATTTCAACTCGGGTTTGAGGTTTCGGTCGTCCGGTAAAGGTCGGACGTCCGGTGGGTCGGGGTCAATGCGGGATTTGAGCTCCAGGACGCGATTTTGGGCGGAATTTGGGGATTTTGGGGTCAAAATTGATGAGATTTCGTGGATGAAAGATGGGGAAACTTGGGGAAATGCTAGATCAACTTGAAAGCAAGCAAATCCATGGATCAAAATCAACAAAACATCATCAAACCAACAAATCAAAAAAATGGGGGCTATTTTTGGTGGGGATTTTCGAAATTTAGGACAAAATCAAGCAAAAGAAGGCTAGAAAATGATGGGAGGGACTCCAAATACGTGATCAACGTGGCTCTTGATACCATATGGTGCTGGGCTAACCCGGTGTAGGCCGATCTTCCACGATTGGAGTAGATTCCCTCGAAGAACACGAAGAACACAGGGAAGAAAGGGGAGAAATCACAAGGGGAAACACTCAAGAACAAGTCCAATCACACATCCACTAGACAATCAAACACATAAGATCCACAAGGTACATGAACTACGAAGGGAAAGATACAAGGTAGAGTTCATCCCAAATCCAAAGGAGATGGGGGCTTGATGATCTAGATAGATCCTTCCTCGAAGGGGTCTTGATATCCCTCGGGATCTTCTCCGAGGAGGTCTTGGCCTCCAATGGAGTAGTCTCTCTCTCTCAAGACGAGGAGAAAAGCTCACGTACAAATGAGCTATCACTTTGCTAACCCTAGAAAGGAGGTGGAGGTGGTCTATTTATAGTCTAAGCCACAAAGGGATAAGTGGGAGAGGGATACAAGGCCAAAGGCCCATCTGCGCACAGGCAGTGTCGGACGTCCGGTCAGGTTCGGACGTCCGTTCACTCGCGGGGGTCCGAACATCCAGAGGACGTTGGACTTCCGACATTTCAGCTCGGTTGAGGTGGCATCGGATTTCCGGACGATGGCGGTCATCCAGTGGCTAATGGTCATCGGACGTCCGGCCGCTATAGCTTTCGTCGGCTGGTCCATTGGGCTGGTGAAGACTCCAGGCGTCAGACGTCCAGTAGTGTCCGGTCGTCCGATGGCTGTCGGACGTCCGAGAGCTGTAGCTTCCTGGTAGCTCTGTTTCTTCTGTCTTCGCTTCCATGCTTCCCCCGCGGATGATGTAGTTGTTCCCTGGCGCTTGCCTCCTCCTCGATGTCTGCAGCGTTCCGACAATACCTATGCATGCACACGAGTGGAGTGTCAAGTAGTATACCATCCTCGAAGGGGGTCAAGTGAGCACATGTAAAGGAGATGATTCACCTTTCGGTATGAGAATCAGATGTCGCACGTGTCACTCGCCAAACGGACTCTTGACATGGTGATGTTCATAGGATGCTCCGCATCATAACCGCCTATGATACAACTAGCATGGAAAGTGAGGGGAACTCTAAGTCATTTTCGTTGGTGGGAAAAGTATGCCTCCCAAAATATTTTTATCTCTCAATTTTCGCTTTGAGCTCTGGCACCTCTACAAATCCCTACTTCCCTCTGCGAAGGGCCTTTCCTTTACTTTATGCAATTTTTATTTTAATTTTAGTCTCCATCTTCTCTTATAAAGCACCAACTAGGGGGCACTATGATCGTTCTTGAGCATCGGGTGTAGCTAATATGTGAGTGTGTTTCATGAATGGATCAATGATTGAGCATGATGGGCTAGGGATAACTTATTTTAGCGTTGATATCTTGAAAGACGTGGTTGCTTGTTGATATGCTTGAGTATTTAAGTCTCATGTCAAAACTAGACTATTGCTTTGAACCATATAAAAGTCCAAGTGTCGATGCTATAAGGAAAAGAAAATGTGATGACATGTTAGGCAGCATTCCACATCAAAAATTTTGTTTTTATCATTTATCTACTCGAGGACGAGCAAGAATTAAGCTTGGGGATGCTAATACGTCTCCAATGTATCTATACTTTTTATCGTTCCATGCTATTATATTATCATTTTTGATGTTTTATAATCATTTTATATCATTTTTGGTACTAACCTATTGACATAGTGCCAAGTGCCAATTGATATTTTCTGCATGTTTTTTACATCGCAGGAAATCAATATCAAACGGAATCCAAACACAGCGAAACTTTTTGTGGAATTTTTTTGGACCAGAAGACATCCAATGGACCGGAGAAGCGCCTAGGGGTGCTCCGAGGGAAGCACAACCCACCAGGCGCGCCTTGGTGGGTTGTGCCCACCTTGGGTGCCTCCCGAACCGACTCTTTGCTCTATAAATATCCCAATATTCCAGAAATCCTAGGGGAGTCGACGAAAATCAATTCCAGCCGCCGCAGAGTCCAGATCTAGACACCATCACAATCTAGACACCATCACAGAGGGGTTCATCATGCCCATTAGTGTCTCTCCGATGATGTGTGAGTAGTCTTTTGTAGACCTTCGGGTCCGTAGTTAGTAGCTAGATGGCTTCCTCTCTCTCTTTTGATTCTCAATACAATGGTCTCTTGGATATCCATATGATGTAACTCTTTTGCGGTGTGTTTGTTGGGATCCGATGAACTTTGAGTTTATTGTCAGATCTATGTTTTTATCCATGAAAGTTATTTGAGTCTTCTTTGATCTCTTATATGCATGATTGCTTATAGCCTCGTATTTCTTCTCCGATATTTGAGTTTTGTTTGGCCAACTTGATCTATTTATCTTGCAATGGGAAGAGGTGTTTTGTGACGGGTTCGATCTTACGGTGATTGATCTCAATGACAGAAGGGTAACCGACATGTATGTATCGTTGTCATTAAGGATAACAAGATGGGTTTATTTCTACATAAGTAGATCTTGTCTACATCATGTTATCGTTCTTATTGTATTACTCCATTTCTCCATGAACTTAATACACTAGATGCATGTTGGATAGCGGTCGATGTGTGAAGTAATAGTAGTAGATGCAGGTAGGAGTCGGTCTATTAATCTTGGACGTGATGCCTATATAATGATCATTGGCTAGATATCATCATGATTATTTGAAGTTCTATCAATTGTCCAATAGTAATTCGTTTACCCACCATTTTCTATTTTTCTCGAGAGAAGCCACTAGTGAAAACTACGGCCCCCGGGTCTCTTCTTTAATATATTTGCCTTTGCGATCTATTTTTCTTTGCTTTTATTTTTAGATATATTAAACCCAAAAAATACAAAAATACCTTGTTGCAATTTATTTTATCCGAGATCTATTTACCCTATCTATCATCACGTCTGTTTGCCAATTTCTGGGGCCGTTACCCGAAAGGGATTGACAACCCCTTTAACACGTCGGATTGCGAGTATTTGTTATTTGTGTGCAGGTGTTGTTTACGTAGTGTTGCTTGATTCTTCTACTAGTTCGATAACCTTGATCTCATCACTGAGGGAAATACCTACCGTCGCTGTACTGCATCATCCCTTCCTTTTTGGGAAAATACCGACGTAGTTCTAGCAGACATCACTCGGCATGTTGCACTCCTCTGTCTTGCGCTGATGCTCTCCATGTTGAACTTGTTGCAGCGCTGGAAGGGCTCCCTGGCCCTACAATAGTCCATGCTTTGTCGTTGAATCGGATAGCATCCAACTGATACACATGGTGAACACCAAGGACAAAGAAAGATCACTGCATGCAATGGTTGTCCAAGAATTGAGTAGCTCATGGATGAAAGGGAGGTTGTTTTTACTCATATCAAGAGAGCTTAGAATATGTTAGTCATAGTTTAGAAAAATTTGGTAGAATGGAAGCTAAAACTATTGCATGGCTTCGTTTTGGACCTGTAAACATCCCTATTTATGTAGGGAAGAACTACCTCCCTTTTGAGTAATACAATCGTCTCCCTCGCAAAAAAATCCATTTATATGCCCTCGTTTAGTAGTATCTTAACATGGACTCAAAACTCCCATTTCCCCTCTGAAATGTCTAATGATTTTTTATTATATCTATCCCCGCTCTCTCTCATCAATCCTTTAGTATAGAATTCATGTGTTCTCAAAACATGTAGGATTTTTATGGTACATGACATCTTAATCTCGCGTTTATCCTAATTCTACGTCTTTACGCTCATGCGGTCCAAAGGTGCCCTAATGTTATTGCTTCGAGTATCCTCGGTTCAATAGGTATTAACTCTCTCTCTCTCTAATGATCTTTGAGAAGGAGACTTTGTTCTCTTTTTATGAAATAAAATCAACTATTGCTTAGCATTTTAATTGTTGGGAGGATACAATTCCTATTCATATTTGTCCTGCTATTTCAAGTTAACAAAATCTTATCATTGTCACACAATGGAAACGTCACGGATTATATACATCCTACGAGGTTTGTACGCCCCTATGTTATCTAGGGTAATTTAATATTTTATCTAACAAACATTCCTTTAAGCCATGTCAATATGTAGAGGCTTCGTCTCAGCCTACATTAACATTGATGCCATATTTTTATCATGTGAGGCGTGAAGGCTTGTTGACTAGCTTGCGCGGCTTGAGGAAGTAGGTTTGACATTCTTCTCGGTTGGTGCCCGGTAGAAGAAAACCAACTACGCCATGCTAACGCTGGAGTGTCTCTTTCGGATGGAGAAGGAGATCCGGGTGAGGCATGCCACCCGGATCGCAGCAGGCCCGCCTCCGGACTCGCAGAGCCGGAGGAGGAGGATGGGGAAGCACCAACCGGAGCTCATGGAAGGGACGGACAAGGAGCAGGGGCAGTGTTGGTTCCAGGCTTCACCAAGGAGGAGGCCATTTTACGGTCGCCCAAGCGGTGGAGATGGTGGAGTAGGCAGCCATCCTGGAGTCCATCCAAGATGAGGCGTACGTGGAGTCCAACCGACACTTCATCCGGCAAGAACAGGCTGAGGCCGACGCACTTTTCGATGAGATGGAAACGAAGGCCCAGGCGAAGGGGGAGGAGGAGCCGGAGACACGTCTGCCGCCCATGTACCCAGAGCTTGGCGCGAAGATAGTGGACATCTCCGATGACAATGAGTAGCGTAATCGAGGATTAGATGATCTACATACTATGTAGATGCTTTCTTTGTATTGTTTGTATGATTTTAAGATTTCGTATATGAGGTGTTTGGATGCAAAGAGATATTTGAGGAGTGTCGGGCGTTTGAGGGTTGTAGTTGTGTCTAGATGCTCTTTGGTGGCAGTTGTTGATGGCAAAGGCCGTAGGCTAACTACATTTATAGAGCGGCATGGACAAGGAATCCCTAAATTTTGTTTTCCGAAATGAAGGCTGAAGATTATTCTAATTGATTAGTTTTTTCAGAAAAAGATAAAAAGTGTCATCCAGTCAATTAACGAAAAACAGTGGCCGCAAAAAAAAACGAAAAACAGTGGCATGTGCTTGTTGAGCGGCCCACCCAAAGTCAGTGTGAGCTGGACTGGACGGTGCTAGTGCTCGCTAAAGATCCTACTCGTGTTTTTTTTTTCGTTGGCCTACTCGTGTTATCAATCCTGACCGATGTGGGACGGACAGGTGGCTTGATTGAGCGACTGGTTGCGATCTGACCCGATCATATACGGACCGTGCATGAGATTTGTTTTCAGTTAAATTTCTACTCAAGTTAGTGCTGGGCTCCGTGACCACCCACCACGTGCCAATTTTCCAGCACACGCACACGGATACCTCAAATCCTCGAGGTGTGCTATCATTGCATAGATATACATGCAATGCAAATGATCGTATCTTGGTGTACAGTTGGTCCACGCGCAATCGCAACCAATACTCCAATGATAAACTCGTGTGGGACGTTACCAAGGCCATCCGAGTTTTGTGCACACGTAGGCCACCTTCAAAATTTCGTCTACACGTATGTCAGCTTCCAAACAAGCTGAGTCAGTGTACTGTACTCTCTCCGTCCCAAAATAAGTGCCTAAAATCTAAAAAGTGCATACACACTATTTAGTTGAATGGAGCCACCGCGTTTCGCATGCATGTGATTGTTAATTTTTTTCGTCTTCTAGTGTATGTGACTGTTAGCATTAAACGTGTTCACACTGATTACTCCATTCAAAACTGAACAGATCCACGCATATTCATTTCGAAGTTTTAAATTTTAAAAAGGCATACCTTTCAAACCGTGCACCAGAATTCAGATCCGTTTTCACTGCTGAAACTCTTGCAACGAGATCTTTAAAACTAGATCTCGCATGAGTATGTTTCAACGAAGTTTTTTTGATGCCAACTTTAATGCTATATGGTGCAACTTTAGTACTGTATTGTGCAACTTTAGTACTACATCGTGCAACTTTTTGTAAAATCAGTTTTTGGATCTGCGTGATTCAACTTCCTATGAGATTGCAGTCTAGCAACCATGACAACTTTGATATTTAGTTGGCAGGACGCCGGGACTATTGGCATACACATATGCTCATTTGGCGCGACAATATAGTCTAGTTGCACACACATTGATATTTAGTTGGCACGACTAGTTACACACACATGTACTTAGTTGGCGCGGCAATGTAGTTTAGTTGCACACATATTGATGTTTAGTTGGCAGGATTATTGACACACATATGCTCATTTGACGCGGCAATGTAGTCTAATTGCAGACACATTGATGTTTAGTTGGCAGGACTATTGGCACACACATATGCTCAGTTAGCGCAACATTGTAGTCCAGTTGCACACACATTGATGTTTAGTTGGCAGGAAGACTAGTTCGTCGAAATATCTCCATGCGGAATCTACTTTTGAAGAACACGTCGCGAGAGTTTCAACGATGAAAACGAATCTGAATTTCCACACGCGGTTTAAAAGATATGTATTTTATAATTTTAAAAACCAAAAATTAATATACTAGAAACGAACATGGGACAGGCATCCATCACGTGAGAAAAGACCACATAAAAAATTAATTAGCAGTGTCTTTTTTAGCATTTTTAAATTATAGTATTTTTGCTCTTTTTAATATATGGCAATGACTAAACGTCTGATCAGGGGCCGGCCGCTGGTGAGCGGCACCGAGCGCCCGGCCGCCGGCTAGACCGGTCCAAATAAATGACTTAACTTTGTACTAACATTATACTAAAATTAGTGCAAAGTCGACTCACTTAATTTGGTACGGAGAAAGTACTATACTATAAAAAACTTGCTCGGATACGCTCGCATGCATAAAAACAGAGGGACAAAATCTATTCTGAGGCCGGAAAGCCATGCAATCGTGCGCCTCGAATAACATTCCGGTATTCCTTTCTGGACAATTTTCCTGCCCCGTGAACTGCGCATCCGGAGAATCTCGATCATGTCGACCCGCGGCTTGAAATGGTTTCCCCTGGAAACGGGTCATGGACTCATGGGTGGACGCAGAGGAGCCGGGGAATAAATTGGACAGGAACAGGCTTGACGCGCAAGGGTGGAAAAGGACCGTGGACGGAGAGGAAAGCCGGAAAAGAGTCTGGGTCACTGGGTCAGGGCATCCACTGGTCCAAAGAAGGTCGCTCACTCAACTCGGTCGGTGATCGGCAATTTTCCTTCTCAAAAGCTTTGCTTCCACTGACGGACTGACCGAATTCCACACCAGCGCAAAAAATGGCAGGGCGAGCAGCGGCTGGAGGTGACAGGAATGTTCTGCGTTCTGACCACCATGCCACCTTCGGAAGTTCTGCGTAGTGTTTTCCAGAAGATCGCACGTCACAGGCCGGTCAAAGTTTTCAGCTATATCTGTATGTCTGGTAGAAACTAGGGTGCGAAGTAGGTCAAACTCAGGCTAGGAAACCGCTTTGCTGTCCAAGTAGCGATCATTGATTTCACAAGCTGTGCTGGGCACGGCGCATCCGAGGAAGGACCCATTTGAGAGGGAATCGCACCAACCACTAGTTATTGAAGTCTATTTTGCACACATTTTTTAAACTCGGTTCAATCCAGATGCTCATATACATCACATATTTGTGTAATCCCTTGCAACTAGCTTTAACCCATCGTTTGATTTCGCTGACATGGTTCCTAATGAGTGGGTTCCGCTTGTAAGCGCAAACATGGCAAAACACACCAGCTCGCCAGCTAAAACCTTCAATATCGCTTGTTTTAGTTGCCAATTCATATTTTTTGGGGTTCAAAATGCAATGTTTTAAAAATCTAATAAAGCATATGTACACTCATTGCTGTATGATAATTTACTTATTTGGATCATAGGCTTCGAATATATTGACCGTTTAGTTGGCTCATTAAAAATTTGTTTTAAATTCAAGGTTTTCACGAAATGGCAAAAACAAATCTATAAATCATAAATGTACTTAGTATTGATTCAAAATTATTTTTGGCACTTTTTGACCACTGGTTTGGGGGATATTGGTAGCTTCGGTTGGCCGATTAGTGTGTCTTACTTCTTTGCCATGTCTGCACCTACAAGCGGAACTCACATATTAGGAATTGTGTCGAGCATGGATAGTGTTGGGAAAATACTGATGTTGTTAATATCGGTCACTATTGCAGCACGAACACGAACAATCTTCCTAATAAATAATGCTCCAATATATCTGGCACATGCCACTTTGTCAGTTTGTTTTGCAGTGTTCATATCTCTACTCCTATAAAAGACTCAGTTGGTGATGATAATGTGTCTGCCATCCGTTATTTCTGATCATTAGATCTACATCTAACGACTATGATATAAGTTGTGGCCATTTACAACAATACCCCTCTTTTCTGCTTCAATTTGCAGAAAACCCATTAGTATCTTAAAACCAACCACATCCCTCCCTCACGTCATCAAAACAGTCTGAGGAATATATTTTGAGTGAAACACAATATATTTTTAATGATATATATATACAAAAACTAAAGAGTTTTTTTTTAAAGTTTGTGATCAATTATCATTCTACTTTGGATTCATTGCAACGCATGGACACATTGCTAGTCATGCATAAGTTATTGGTTAACATGCCATATCCCATAAGTAACGAAACTAAGAGCATCTCCAGCCGAGCCCCTAACACGCCCTCCCCAAGCGATTTTTTCGCGCCGACGCACAAAAATCGGCCCAGCCGCGCCCCCAGAAGCCTAATTTTCGCCGGCTCGGGCTGAATTCAGCGCCGGCGAATCCAGGCCGAACCCGGCGCGCTGGGGGGCGCTCGGGGGCGCCGGGCGAAATGGTTTTGGTGCGAAAGAGCCGCGGGCCCGCCGAGTCAGCGACACTCGCTTCGTCGTCATGCGAACACCTCGGTTTCCCGCGGGGAATCAATGCCAAGGCTGCCGCCG
>NC_041392.1:559671742-559710468 GCF_002162155.2 Triticum dicoccoides | reverse complement strand
GCCGACGAATCTCTCTATCTCTTTCTCCGCCGCCGACGAACCTCTCCTCTCTCCCAGCCCCATCCACGACAATGTGCGAGCGGTTCCCCGGCGACGGAGCGGCGGCCAACGGCTTCGGCCGCCGCTCGCTGCAAACGTAGGAGGAACACCTGCTTTTTCGAGGCCAACATTCTGGCGCCTCCAGACATGCGCGATGGGCCGACAGGATGGAGGCTCAGCGCCGGAGGCGTCCCCATCCCCCCCGCCAGACGTCGTCGCGCGCCCCGATTACTTCGCCGGCGAGGTCGACCGCGTTCGGTCGTCGCTGACTGAGGAGCAGCGCGCCTCCCCGCAATACGCCGCCGACAACCACGAGGCGTGGGCGGCGTACTTCCAGCGCCGTCAGGAGCAATGCCTCGCCTCCACCAACGGGGCACCGGTGGTGGCGGGCGGCCGGTGGAACAGTGAGGGACGACGCTTGTGGTGGTCCGTACCCGGCCGGACGCTCTGCGAGGTTCTCGCGCACCTCAAGGGCGGCAACAACCCGCCGCTCACATACCCTCGAGGACCGGCCGTCGCTCCGGTGCCCCGCCACGGCGCCGGGCAATGGATGCCAAGGAGGTTTGTCTTCGGTTCGTCGTCCTCGTCCTGTTCCTCCTCCCACTTCTCTTCCCACTCCTCCAGCTCTCCGGCGGTGCTCGACGTCAAGGCCGAGCCCGCAGCGGAGACCCCGCTCGGCCGGCATCGTCATCAACGAAGGCGGCGGCCGCGCCTCGTCCTCGGCTCCTCCCTGACTCATCAAGCCGAAGACGGAGCCAGGGCTCCCCGTCGTGAAGACGGAGCCCGGACTTGCCAACGGCGTCAAGGAGGAGGCGCTCGACGACGAAGCGGCCCTCAAATGGGCGCGCGACGACTCAGTGTAGACGGAGAGGGAACGCCAGTGCGCCATCCTCGCGCGGTTCGAAGCTCATCGCCGTGGCCGGGACGAGGGAGGCATCGTCGTCCTCGACGACAGCGACGACGATGACGACGACGCGTCGCCACCGCCTGTCCGCCATGGTGACGCCGGGCAGGGGTCCAGCAGGGGCAGCCGCGCCATCAAAAAGGAGAAGGCCGCCGACGACGACGAGGTCGGCGGCGATGTCGGCGACTTCGCCGCGCTGGTCGAGTTCTTCGCCCCATAGATTAGTTTTTTAAAATAATTTATGTAAAACGCCGAACATGTTTAATATGAATATTAAGTTTACCGAATTTTAGCCGAACTTTGCCAAACTTCGTCGAATTCAGCTTTTTAAAAATAAAAAAACGCGTCCGGGGCAAGCAGCTGGGAACCGCTCGCCCCCGCGCCGATTTAACCGCCGGCTCGCCCCCAAGGGGCCCGTAAAATCGCCGCCTGGGGGGCCAACGACTAGAGATGCTCTAAGCCAGCGAATCTAAGTTGTAGCGGTTGTCAGTTATATGACTTATTTTTTACGGAAAGTCAGTTTCTATGACTAAGGGTCCATATTGCCGCATGTGACTGAAGAACAAGAATTGGAAAACTAAGAACTACAGTTCTCCTATGTTCCAAGTTCAATGATCAGAAAGCGAGCTGCGGCTCAGGCAGAACTATTGGTGAAGAAACTAGTTATGTCTAACTTTTCAAGTTAAATGGCAGCAAATCTTCAAAATCTGTCTGGAATCCAACAGCAGCTGGCAAAAGAAGTAGTACTACTCCAAGTCTCAAGTTTGTACAAATGAAGTCCAACTTCAAAGGAAGCATTCCCAAATCTTCAAAGTTCAGTGCTCCTAACTCTTATGTCTGCATCATGCAAATACTTGGACCAGCTGAAATTTCCAGTCTTCAGATAAGCTGATTAGCTAAGCTCTGACTTTTGTGGCATTTTTTCTTTGGCAAAGGCTAAGTTCTGACTAGAAATCTATAATACTATAATAGTTCATCCCCACTAACATATTTCTCTTAACATGCAGCATATCCACATCAGCGACACCGCCACATCAGCGCTCCATTACCAACTTACAAGGGGGACCCACCACAGATCAATCCACATATGAGCGTTGGGATACAGGTTACATGAGGGCAACCACCACATGTTGATGCGCACAGAGCAGAACGCATCTTCTTCCCCATCGGCTATGAATCCCGGTCCAATCATCTCCCCTAATTAACTTCCCCCACCCATCTCCTTAATTAACTCCATCACCCATTTGATTTCCAATTTTCCATAGTGCGTGAAGAAGAGGAACGCACCATCTGTTGCTCATGCATTTATTCGGTGGAGAAGAGGAATAAGCAACAAATGGTGAGGTATCAATAAATCGATCCAGAATGTGGGATTAGGTTTCGCCGGCGCACTGTCCACAATCTCCGCCTGCGACACAAGCTGAGCGTGGAAGCTTCTAGAACCAGCTAATTGTTGATGGGAGACATCCGCCTCCGTCGACCGTCACCTGTGGTGCAAGTCTCGCGGAAGAGGAGGACTGTGGGAGCTGCTAGAACCAACTGGTTTTCGATGGGAGACGCTCGCCTCCGTCGCGCAGCCACTGCATGCGGTGTCGCCTTCCTTCTCGATTCACCATCGCGCAGTCCAACAAGATCTTCACCACATGGTACGTCTCAATCGCCCTACCTCGGCATCTGCAGTCGGCTGAACCTGACCTTTCAGTCATGGGGTACGTACATGCATAGATGTATCCCATCCATTAGCGGCACGAGCAATGACTACCCAAGTGGATACCACCGTAAGGAATTAACAAGACCACCTGTTGCTGTTCATGTACTAAGGCCATCTTCACCGCGCGACCCTATCTTGTCCGCTGGACACAGTTTGGGTAAAAGCGGACACATGCAACGACCCAGCGGCAGACCCCATCCTACTTTTTCGTCCGCTTCCTGTCCGTTTCACCCCATCTCTAGACCAAAGTTGGTCTCGTTTTGAGGCCAAAGTGGACACAGACGGACACTCTCTGGCCACTCCTCGTCCGTCTCGGTCCGCTTGCATGTGCAGTATGACCCACCTGTCATACAAATAAAAAGGGCCCATCTGCCCACCCATCCCCTCTCTCCTCCTTTATCTCTTTTTCCCCGGGCCATGGATGCGCAGGCTAGCACGGGTGAGGCGAGCGGGGCCCCGGCGACGGTAAGGCTGCACCCGGCGATGGTGCGCAGCAGCATAGGTGCACAGCAGGGCGCGACGGAGGGGCACGACGGCGCGCGCGGCTGCGGGCGTGACGGCGAGGGCGGCGGACAAGGGCGAGGTGTGGCGCGGCCGGCGCGACGAGCTGGCGAGCTTCGATGTGAGGGCGCGGGCGAGGACGGCGGACGAGGGCGAGCGCGAGCTGCTGTGCGGCCGGCGCGGCGTGCGGGCGAGCTTCAGCGCGAGGGCGCAGACGAGGGCGAGCGCGAGCTGCTGCGCGGCCGGCGCGGCGTGCGGGCGAGGGCGCGTACAGGCATGGGGGCGCGCGCGGTGGTAGGCGGAGGCACGGGCCGGCGCTGCGGGCGCGGCGGCGCAGGCCGGCGCTACTGCAGGCTCGGCGCGGCGGGCTAGGCGACAGCGGGGCTGGGCGGCGCAGGCTACCGCGCAGGCGGACGCGCGGCAGGCTCGGCTGTTGGAAATATGCCCTAGAGGCAATAATAAATTAGTTATTATTATGTTTCCTAGTTCATGATAATCATTTATTATCTGCTAGAATTGTATTGATAGGAAACTCAGATACATGTGTGGATACATAGACAACACCATGTCCCTAGTAAGCCTCTAGTTGACTAGCTCGTTGATCAATAGATGGTTACGGTTTCCTGACCATGGATATTGGATGTCGTTGATAACGGGATCACATCATTGGGAGAATGATGTGATGGACAAGACCCAATCCTAAGCCTAGCACAAAGATCGTGTAGTTCGTATGCTAAAGCTTTTCTAATGTCAAGTATCATTTCCTTAGACCATGAGATTGTGCAACTCCCGGATACCGTAGGAGTGCTATGGGTGTGCCAAACGTCACAACGTAACTGAGTGTCTATAAATGTACACTATAGGTATCTCCGAAAGTGTCTGTTGGGTTGGCACGAATCGAGACTGGGATTTGTCACTCCGTGTAAACGGAGAGGTATCTCTGGGCCCACTCGGTAAGACATCATCGTAATGTGCACAATGTGATCAAGGAGTTGATCACGGGATGATGTGTTACGGAACGAGTAAAAGAGACTTGCCGGTAACGAGATTGAACCAGGTATCGGGATACCGACGATCGAATCTCGGGCAAGTATCGTACCGCTAGACAAAGGGAATTGTATACGGGATTGATTAAGTCCTTGACATCGTGGTTCATCGGATGAGATCATCGTGGAACATGCGGGAGCCAACATGGGTATCCAGATCCCGCTGTTGGTTATTGACCGGAGAGTTATCTCGGTCATGTCTGCATGGTTCCCGAACCCATAGGGTCTACACACTTAAGGTTCGATGACGCTAGGGTTATAGGGAATAGATATACGTGGTTACCGAATGTTGTTAGGAGTCCCGGATGAGATCTCGGACGTCACGAGGAGTTCCGGAATGGTCCGGATGTAAAGATTTATATATGGGAAGTCCTATTTTGGTCGTCGGAAAAGTTTCGGGGTTTATCGGTAACGTACCGGACCACCGGGAGGGTCCCGGGGGTCCACCAAGTGGGGCCACAAGCCCCGGAGGGCTGCATGCGCCAAGTGTGGGAGGGGACCAGCCCCAGGTGGGCTGGTGCGCCCCCCACCAAGGCCCAAGGCGCAAGGGAGAGTGGAAGGGGGCAAACCCTAGGCTCAGATGGGCCTAAGGCCCACCTAGTGGTGCGGCCCCCTCTCTCCCCCCTTGGCCGCCCCCCTAGATGGGATCTAGGCTGGCCGCCACCCCTAGGGGTGGAACCCTAGGTGGGGGTGCAGCCCCTCCCCTCCCTCTATATATACTTGAGGTTTGGGCTGCCCAACACACATGAGTTCCTCTCCTTCTTGGCGAAGCCCTACCCCTCTCCCTCCTCGTCTCTTGCGGTGCTTGGCGAAGCCCTGCTGGAGTACCACGCTCCTCCACCACCACCATGCCGTTGTGCTGCTGCTGGATGGAGTCTTCCTCAACCTCTCCCTCTCTCCTTGCTGGATCAAGGCATGGGAGACGTCACCGGGCTGTACGTGTGTTGAACACGGAGGTGTCGTCCGTTCGGTACTAGGATCTCAGGTGATTTGGATCACGACGAGTACGACTCCTTCAACCCCGTTCTCTTGAATGCTTCCGCTTAGCGATCTACAAGGGTATGTAGATGCACTCTCCTTCCCCTTGTTGCTGGTTTCTCCATAGATAGATCTTGGTGACACGTAGGAAAATTTTGAATTTCTGCTACGTTCCCCAACAGTGGCATCATGAGCTAGGTCTACTGCGTAGATTGTATGCACGAGTAGAACACAAAGTAGTTGTGGGCGTTGATTTTGTTCAATATGCTTACCGTTACTAGTCCAATCTTGTTTCGACGGTATTGTGGGATGAAGCGGCCCGGACCGACCTTACACGTACTCTTACGTGAGACTGGTTCCACCGACTGACATGCACTAGTTGCATAAGGTGGCTAGTGGGTGTCTGTCTCTCCCACTTTAGTCGGAACGGATTCGATGAAAAGGTTCCTTATGAAGGGTAAATAGCAATTGGCATATCACGTTGTGGTTTTGCGTAGGTAAGAAACGTTCTTGCTAGAAACCCATAGCAGCCACGTAAAACATGCAAACAACAATTAGAGGACGTCTAACTTGTTTTTGCAGGGTATGCTATGTGATGTGATATGGCCAAGAAGAATGTGATGAATGATATGTGATGTATGAGATTGATCATGTTCTTGTAATAGGAATCACGACTTGCATGTCGATGAGTATGACAACTGGCAGGAGCCATAGGAGTTGTCTTTATTTATTGTATGACCTGCGTGTCATTGAACAACGCCATGTAATTACTTTACTTTATTGCTAACCGGTAGCCATAGTAGTAGAAGTAATAGTTGGCGAGCAACTTCATGGAGACATGATGATGGAGATCATGATGATGGAGATCATGGTGTCATGCCGGTGACAAGATGATCATGGAGCCCCAAGATGGAGATCAAAGGAGCTATATGATATTGGCCATATCATGTCACTATTATTTGATTGCATGTGATGTTTATCATGTTTTTGCATCTTGTTTACTTAAAACGACGGTAGTAAATAAGATGATCCCTCATAATAATTTCAAGAAAGTGTTCCCCCTAACTGTGCACCATTGCAACAGTTCGTTGTTTCGAAGCACCACGTGATGATCGGGTGTGATAGATTCTAACGTTCACATACAACGGGTGTAAGACAGATTTACACACGCGAAACACTTAGGTTGACTTGACGAGCCTAGCATGTATAGACATGGCCTCGGAACACAAGAGACTGAAAGGTCGAGCATGAGTCGTATGGTAGATACGATCAACATGAAGATGTTCACCGATGATGACTAGTCCGTCTCACGTGATGATCGGACACGGCCTAGTTGACTCGGATCATGTAATCACTTAGATGACTAGAGGGATGTCTATCTGAGTGGGAGTTCATAAGATGAACTTAATTATCCTGAACATAGTCAAAAAGATCTTTGCAAATTATGTCGTAAGCTCACGCTTTAGTTCCACTGTTTAGATATGTTCCTAGAGAAAATATAGTTGAAAGTTGACAGTAGCAATTATGCGGACAGTAGAAACCTTATGTCCTTAATGCACCGCTCAGCGTGCTGAACCCCAAACGTCGTTTGTGGATGTTACGAACATCAGACATTCACGTTTAGATAACTACGTGATAGTTCAGTTAAACGGTTTAGAGTTGAGGCACCAAAGACGTTTTTCGAAACGTCGCGGAACATATGAGATGTTTCGAGGGCTGAAATTGGGATTTCAGGCTCATGCCCACGTCAGGAAGTATGAGACCTCCGACAATTTTCTTAGCCTGCAAACTAAGGGAGAAAAGCTCAATCGTTGAGCTTGTGCTCAGATTGTCTGAGTGCCACAATCACTCGAATCGAGTGGGAGTTGATCTTCCAGAGATAGTGATGTTTCTCCAAAGTCATTGCCACCAAGCTGCTAGAGCTTCGTGATGACTATAACATATCAGGGATAAATATGATGATCCTTGAAATATTCGCGATGTTTGACACCGCGAAAGTAGAAATCAAGAAGGAGCATCAATTGTTGATGGTTAGTGAAACCACTAGTTTCAAGAAGGGCAAGGGCAAGAAGGGATACTTCATGAAACGGCAAATCAGCTGCTGCTCTAGTGGAGAAACCCAAGGTTGAACCCAAACCCGAGACTGAGTGCTTCTGTAATAAGGGAAACAGCCACTGGAGCAGAATTACCCTAGATACTTGGTAGATGAGAAGGTTGTCGTAGAAGTATATTGGATATACATTATGTTAATGTGTACTTTACTAGTACTCCTAGTAGCACCAGGGTATTAAATACCGGTTCGGTTGCTAAGTGTTAGTAACTCGAAATAAAAGCTACGGAATAAACGGAGACTAGCTAAAGGTGAGATGACGATATGTGTTGGAAGTATTTCCAAGGTTGATCAAATATCGTACGCTCCCTCTACCATCAAGATTGGTGTTTGCGTTGAGCATAGACATGATTGGATTATGTCTGTCGCAATACGGTTATTCATTTAAGGAGAATAATGGTTACTCTGTTTATTTGAATAATACCTTCAATGGTCTTGCACCTAAAATGAATGGTTTATTGAATCTCGATCGTAGTGATACACATGTTCATGCCAAAAGATATAAGATAGTAATGATAGTACCACCTACTTGTGGCACTGCCACGTAAGTCATATCGGTATAAAACGCATGAAGAAGCTCCATGTTGATGGATCTTTGGACTCACTCGTTTTAAAAGTTTGAGACATGCGAACCATGTCTATTGGTGTATATGCATGAAGAAGCTCCATGCAAATGGACCGTTTGGACTCACTTGATTTTGAATCACTTGAGACATGCAAATCATACCACATGGGCAAGATGACCGAAAGCCTCGTTTTCAGTAAAATGGAACTAGAAAGCAACTTGTTGGAAGTAATACATTTTGATGTGTGCAGTCCAATGAGTGCTGAGGCGTGTAGTGGATATCGTTATGTTCTTACTTCACAGATGATTTGAGTAGATGTTGAGTACATTTACTTGATGAATCACGAGTCTGAATTATTGAAAGGTTCAAGTAATTTCAGGGTGAAGTTGAAAGATCATCGTGACAAGAGGATAAAATATCTATGATATGATCATAGAGATGAATATCTGAATTACGAGTTTGGCACAGAATTAAGACATTGTGGAAATTGTTTCACAACTAATATAGCCTGGAACACCATAGTGTGATGGTGTGTTCGAACATCATAACTGCACCCTATTGGATATGATGCATACCATGATGCCTCTTATCGAATTACCATGATAGTTTATGGGTTAGGCATTAGAGACAACCACATTCACTTTAAATAGGGCACCACGTAATTCCGATGAGATGACACTGTATGAACTATGGTTTAGAGAAACCTAAGCTGTCATTTCTTAAAAGTTTGGGGCTGCGACGCTTATGTGAAAAAGTTTCAGGCTGATAAGCTTGAACCCAAAGCGGATAAATGCATCTTCATAGGACACCCAAAAACAGTTGGGTATACCTCCTGTCTCAGATCCGAAAGCAATAAGGGATTGTTTCTAGAATCGGGTCCTTTCTCGAGGAAAAGTTTCTCTCAAAAGAATTGAGTGGGAGGATGGTGGAGACTTGATGAGGTTGTTGAACCGTCTCTTCAACTAGTGTGTGGCAGGGCACAGGAAGTTGTTCCTGTGGCACCTACACCAATTGAAGTGGAAGCTTATGATAGTGATCATGAAACTTCAGATCAAATCACTACCAAACCTCGTGGAATGACAAGGATGCATACTACTTCAGAGTGGTACGTAATCCTGTCTTGGAAGTCATGTTGCTAGACAACAATGAACCTACGAGCTATGGAGAAGCGATGGTGGGCCCGGATTTCGATAAATGGCTCGAGGCCATAAAATCCGAGAGAGGATCCATGTATGAAAACAAAGTGTAGACTTTGGCAGAACGGCTCGATGATCATAAGGCTATTGAGTACAGATGGATTTTAAAAGGAAGATGGACAATGATGGTAAGTATCACCATCAAGAAAGCTCGACTTGTCGTTAAGATGTTTTCCGACAAGTTCAAGGAGTTGACTACGATGAGACTTTCTCACTCGTAGCGATGCTAAGAGTCTGTTGGAATTATATTAGCGATTACTGCATTGTTTATGAAATCTTGTAGATAGGATGTCAAAAACATTGTTTTCTCAATGTTTTTCTTGAGGAAAGGTTGTATGTGATGCAACCGGAAGGTTTTGTCAATCCTGAAAGATGCTAATAAGTATGCAAAGCTCTAGCAATCCTTCTAAGGACTGGGGTAAGCATCTCGGAGTTGGAATGTACGCTTTGATGAGATGATCAAAGATTTTGGGTTTATACAAAGTTTATGAGAAACTTGTATTTCCAAAGAAGTGAGTGGGAGCACTATAGAATTTCTGATGAGTATATGTTGTTGACATATTGTGGATCAAAAATGATGTAGAATTTCTGGAAAGCATATAGGGTTATTTGAAAAGTGTTTTTCAATAGAAAACCTGGATTAGGCTACTTGAACATTGAGCATCAAGATCTATGAGGATAGATCAAAAACACTAAATGGTACTTTCAAATGAGCACATACCTTGACATGATCTTGAAGGTGTTCAAGATGGATCAGTCAAGGAAGGAGTTCTTGCCTGAGTTGTAAGGTATGAAGTTAAAACTTAAAGCTCGACCACGGCAGAAGAAAGAGAAAGGACGAATGTCGTCCCATATGCTTTTGACATAGGCTCTATACGGTATGCCATGCTGAGTACCACACCTGGTGTGTGCCTTGCCACATGTCTGGCAAGAGGGTACAAAGGTGATCCAGGAGTGGATCATTAGATAGCGGTCAAAATTATCCTTGGAGTAATAAGGACATGTTTCTCAATTATGGAGGTGATAAAGAGTTCGGCGTAAAGGGTTACATCGATGCAAGCTTTAACACCTATCCGAATGACTCTGAGTAGCAAACCGGATACGTATAGTGGAGCAACCATTTGGAATAGCTCCAAGTGGAGCGTGGAAGCAGCATTTATAATATGACCTAGAGATTTGCAAAGTCCATACGGATCTGATTGTTGCAGACCCGTTGACTAAAACCTCTCTCACAAGAAAAACATGATCAAACCCCAGAACTCATTGAGTCTTAATCACATGATGATGTGAACTAGTTTAGTGACACTAGTAAACTCTTTGGATGTTGGTCACATGGCGATGTGATCTGTGAGTGTTAATCACATGGCGATGTGAACTAGATTATTGACTCTAGTGCAAGTGGGAGACTGTTGGAAATATGCCCTAGAGGCAATAATAAATTATTTATTATTATGTTTCCTAGTTCATGATAATCATTTATTATCCATGCTAGAATGTATTGATAGGAAACTCAGATACATGTGTGGATACATAGACAACGCCATGTCCCTAGTAAGCCTCTAGTTGACTAGCTCGTTGATCAATAGATGGTTACGGTTTCCTGACCATGGACATTGGATGTCGTTGATAACGGGATCACATCATTGGGAGAATGATGTGATAGACAAGACCCAATCCTAAGCCTAGCACAAAGATCGTGTAGTTTGTATGCTAAAGTGTTTCTAATGTCAAGTATCATTTCCTTAGACCATGAGATTGTGCAACTCCCGAATACCGTAGGAGTGCTTTGGGTGTCCCAAACATCACAACGTAACTAGGTGGCTATAAAGGTACACTACAGGTATCTCCGAAAGTGTCTGTTGGGTTGGCACGAATCGAGACTGGGATTTGTCACTCCGTGTAAACGGAGAGGTATCTCTGGGCCCACTTGGTAGGACATCATCATAATGTGCACAATGTGATCAAGGAGTTGATCATGGGATGATGTGTTACGGAACGAGTAAAAGAGACTTGCCGGTAACGAGATTGAACCAGGTATCGGGATACCGACGATCGAATCTCGGGCAAGTATCGTACCGCTAGACAAAGGGAATTGTATACGAGATTGATTAAGTCCTTGACATCGTGGTTCATCCGATGAGATCATCGTGGAACATGTGGGAGCCAACATGGGTACCCAGATCCCGCTGTTGGTTATTGACCGGAGAGTTATCTCGGTCATGTCTGCATGGTTCCCGAACCCGTAGGGTCTACACACTTAAGGTTCGATGACGCTAGGGTTATAGGGAATAGATATGCGTGGTTACCGAATGTTGTTCGGAGTCCCGGATGAGATCCCGGACGTCACGAGGAGTTCCGGAATGGTCCGGAGGTAAAGATTTATGTATGGGAAGTCCTGTTTTGGTCGCCGGAAAAGTTTCGGGGTTTATCGGTAACGTCCGGGACCACCGGAAGGGTCCCGGGGGTCCACTAAGTGGGGCCACAAGCCCTGAAGGGCTGCATGGGCCAAGTGTGGGAGGGGACCAGCCCCAGGTGGGCTGGTGCGCCCCCCCACCAAGGCCCAAGGCGCAAGGGAGAGTGGAAGGGGGCAAACCCTAGGCTCAGATGGGCCTAAGGCCCACCTAGTGGTGCGCCCCCTCTCTCCCCCCTTGGTCGCCCCCCTAGATGGGATCTAGGCTGGCCGCCACCCCTAGGGGTGGAACCCTAGGTGGGGGCGCAGCCCCTCCCCTCCCCTATATATACTTGAGGTTTGGGCTTCCCAACACACATGAGTTCCTCTCCTTCTTGGCGTAGCCCTACCCCTCTCCGTCCTCGTCTCTTGCGGTGCTTGGCGAAGCCCTGCTGGAGTACCACGCTCCTCCACCACCACCATGCCATTGTGCTGCTGCTGGATGGAGTCTTCCTCAACCTCTCCCTCTCTCCTTGCTGGATCAAGGCATGGGAGACATCACCGGACTGTACGTGTGTTGAACGCAGAGGTGCCGTCCGTTCGGTACTAGGATCTCCGGTGATTTGGATCACGACGAGTACGACTCCTTCAACCCCGTTCTCTTGAACGCTTCCGCTTAGCGATCTACAAGGGTATGTAGATGCACTCTCCTTCCCCTCGTTGCTGGTTTCTCCATAGATAGATCTTGGTGACACATAGGAAAATTTTGAATTTCTGCTACGTTCCCCAACATCGGCAACGGCGGGGCTGGCGAGCGCGGCCGGCCGGCGAGCGCAGGCGGACGCGACTGCGTGTGCTAGCAGGCGCCGTGTGCTAGCAGGCGTGTGTGTGCTAGCTAGCTAGCTTAGCTAGCCAGCCGCCATGCTAGCTAGTTTAGTTAGCCAGCCGTCGCTGCTGCATGTGCCGCAACTTCGCGCGTGGGTGAGCGCCCCGGCAAGGCGCGGAGCGCGTGGGCTGCGGGCGGGCGCGACTATTGCTGCAGCCTCCGCACTGGCGAGCAGGCGAAGCACGGGGTGAGCAGCTGCGGCATCTGTGCCGGCGAGCGCGGCGTGACCAGGCAGTCGGGTGGGCAGGTACGGGCGCGCGGGCGAGCTCGGGTGTTGCTACTACACCCCGGCGAGCACTGATGCGGCTCGGCGAGAGCGAGAGCGCGAGCTTGTGGGCGGATGAGGCGCAGACGTGGGCCAAAGTGCAGGCGGACGTTTTGGGGTAGTCAGCTGAGCTGGGTGCCTCCAACATGAGCCGGACACGCATGTCCGTTTTGCTACCCATTGCTATCTCAAACGGACGAAATCCGGACAAAGCGGACGTCCGTTTGGGGTCGTGCGGTGGAGTTGGCCTAATGTACTGTATTGTCAAATCTTTTGCTGCCGTCCACTGATGTTCCCTAAATTGATTATTTAGTGTTCAGTTAAAAGTTGAAGTAGGTCCCCAAATTGAAGTACGTACATGCATTGATTATTTGACAATACTGTCGTTTACGGTTTGCCGGTCCGGATTCGTCCGCTCCCCTTTCTCCCCCATTCCTCAGCCGCGGGCGGGTTGGCGCAGGTTTACCAGCGGAGCGTCTGTGGGTGGTTCCGTCGGTCGAGGGCCATCGGTTGGTTCAAAGCTGGGGCCTTTGTGTAGGTCTTGGGGTTGTCTGGTTGCAGGGCGGCGGCTCTGGCGGCGGGAGGCGCGACGTTCGTGGGCAGAGCGTGCGTCTCAGGTGCGGGCAGGCAACCATGGCCGTGTGGGTGGCGTGGTTGTGGGTGGTTGGCGGAGTTCAGGTTCAACGGTGGGGTGTGAGTGCCGGGGTACACCACCTGTCCAGTACTTTGACTGGCCGACGGTGGCGGTGGCCTTTGCCGCCGTACCCTTCCTGAAGGCTCCGTCACGGCGTTTCCACTCTTGTCGTCTTGCTCCGGGTGAAAACCTGATCTTCGCTGATCGGGTGGCGGCGGCTATCCATGGTTGTATCCTTCTTGGAGGCATCGCTTTGGAGGCCTGGCTTCGTTTTGGTTCGGTTCACCTCTCTATTGGTAGTCGGTGGTGTGGTGTGTCGGTGTCTGGCACCTTTGTATCTTGCCTTGGGTGTGTGCGGTGTGTGCGTTGTTCGGTATCTCGGATGTACTCGGTGTTGTTTGCTTTATAATATAAAGCGGGGGAAAACCTTTTTTCGATAAAGTTGAAGTAGCAACTTTGCTTTCTCTTAGATCGCAAACCCATTGCAGATATACTACTCATCTAATTTCTTCTAGCAGGTTGTGTCAATCATGTTACTGGATCTCTTTAAGAGAGGCGATGCTACCACCCACTGAGGCAACTCCTTCTCTGCCATTCTACATTATATAAATTTTGCATGGATTGTAGTATCGTGCACCACTAAAGAAGACATAATGCGCAAATCTTCTTTGATGGTATGACTACCATTATTTTCTTTATTGTTTAACACTTCTACGATTTGTAATTAATGGTGTCTGCTGAATGTATTGCTAAACAATCAAAATGTCTTGATGTTTGCAGGTTACTTTTGTCTGGATTTTGCTGTTGTCTTCCGATCAATGACATGTGTTAATGTCGTACGTGTGTTACTTTAGCATGTATGCGCACCCAAGAATGTTAACTGAGTATAGGTCTGAACACTTGAAGGAAGTTAAGATGATAAAAAATAGTTGAGGGGAAATCAATACATGTTTCCCGCCCATTCTCATTAGTGTTGGTCAGTGTTGCATGGACCTAAAAGTAGTATTGTGAAACAAGATGCAGATTGTTGGGAACTACATTGGGTACTAACCTCTCTCTTCAATACTTTTCCTTTTGATTTCTTATTTTTTATCTACAATGACAGCGTTGGCGGATGTGTTCTCAAATGCTAATTTCCTTATCTATAGATGTACGATCATTTCCTCTAATTATCATTACAGATTCTTATTGTTTGATTGCTATTGAATTGCATTAGTTCTACACATTCAGTTCGGCCTTATGGAATTGGTAAGATTTATTTTACTATCTCCTCTTCATTGTCATAGTTGTTCGACTTAACGTACATATCATTGTTTTGGAACAGGTTATCCTGGCTTACCAAACCATTACCGTTCTAAAATCCATGTTTAATTATAGAATGCCATGTTTAATTATTGAACCAAAATTCATCACAGTGCTAAGTTTAAAAGCCTTCTCCCTTGACTGGTCTTGACTTGCTAAGTAAAATTGTATCACTGTTTTATTTTATTCTGAAACTTATTTTTCTCAGTAATTGTCTATAATATAGCCTCCATCAAATGTAGTAGAGGTTGATTTTTTTTGCAGAAATTATTGTACAACCTAAATTGGTATTTCTTTTATGTTCTCACCATTATGCAACTCTTCTTACATACTATTTTTCCCCCTTCTCAAGTGCCAGCCCTGTTAATGCGGGTGATTGTTTGTTGTCATTAGCGGTTGAAGATAAAAATTGAAATATTATGCGGGCAAATAAGAATAATCATTACCACCTCCAGAGGAAATCCCAATGCCTATTTGATTTGTACTATATTTATTGTATCTTTGTCTGTAAGATGTTTTGGATGGAGAGGTGGTTGTTTGGGTCACTATATTTAGCTAATGGAAAATGAAGCACTAGCTTATGTTCATAATTTAAAGAAAATCTTTTGTATTTTGCTAGCCAGTCATGCATTCTACAATCTCATGAAATGGGTTTACTATAGCTGAGAGGCGAGGTGGTTAACAAGTATATTCAAATTATTTATATTTTTTCTAATATATTTTCATTTAGCTTGCTACAATTCACGCAACAACGTGCGGGGTATCATCTAGTATCATATATAGGTAATGACAAAAAATAAGCCTACACTGCTGAAAACTTAACAACGACTAGCATTGGACAACATTCGTGGTGGATCCAAGTTTTACCATCAGGTTTGTAGCCTTCATACGTACAGATTACTTGCCATTAAATGATAGCAACCTTTCAAAATCTGCCGGGAACCCAAAGGGCCAAACCTAATAGCAGCTGGCACAACATGCAACAACACTCAAGTCCATCCAGATCTGATGTCCGCGCCATAGCGTTTGGTTACAAGGGTGGCCAGGAATGGGTTGGGATCGTTCAAAAAATAGACATGTTTGATTATAAAGCATTTGAATGGTTCCACTAAAAAAAAGAGAATATGCTCTGAAGATGCTGAACCATTCCATCTCAAGAAATTGGGCGAATCATTTGGCCACCCATTGCATGCATGATCATGTGAGCATGAATGGTGGTCCCTTCTCAAATAATTAGCTCATCTCTTATATATAACCAAACACATGAATTGAATGGTTCCATTCCCCAAAAAATTGGGTGGTCCAAACCCATTCATATGGCACCTTCAACCAAACGCATTCCAACCCGAAATGAAGCATTCCCTAAATCTTTAAACTTCAGTCTGTAAATCCGATTAATGATTCCGACCTCAAACGAAGCATTCCCAAATCTGCAAAGTTCAGTACTCCTAACTCTTAAGTATGCATCATGAAGCCACTGAGGAACAAGTGGGGATTCAACCTTCTAGAGTTCAATTCCCACTCTCAACCCATGAACAATATAAGTGCTAGGACGAGCTGAATTTTTCAGTCTTCAGACACGCTGATTAGTGAAGCTCTGATTTTTTTGGCAACAAAGAATAAGCCTACACTACTGAAATTCTTTAACAAAAACTAGCATTACACAATATTGTAGTGGGTTAGTAGCATCAGGGTCTGTAGCCTTCACATGCACAAATTACTTGCCATGCATGAACACTACAAATTTAACACACAAGTGAAAAATGTGCTATCAAAATGATAACACAAACCGTTAATTATGGTCTCGTAGCCCCAACTAGCCAACTAGTAAGCTCAAAAATTGACAAGTTAAATTAGGAGAAGTTCAATTAAAGCCACACGTGAATGATAAGCTGCAAACATACTCCCTCCGTCCCAAAATAAGTTAAGTTGAGACACTTATTTTGAGACAGAGGGAGTAGTTTAGATCGGCTACAAAACTTGAACCCTACATTACTTACACATTTTCAAAGGCATAAAACCTTGAGCGCAAGAGTATTTTGGACTCTTAGCTAGGTAGCTACACTGATGTACTCCCTCCGTCCCACAATGTAAGATGTTTTTGCAAGCTATATTAGCTTGCAAAAATGTTTTATATTATAAGACGGAGGGAGTACAAAATATATATGGTGGCAAAAAAATATGCATTTCGCCCATGTCATGAGCAATTCAGCAGCCGTGCGAAGCAAAGCACTTCCTAGAAACTTGATAGCCCGTCTAACCGTGCAGGTCATGCAGAGGCCGGTACGGTTTTCCTGCTGATGATGTAGGGTCTACCTATAAAAATCAGTAATGCGCCGGGACATTGCCATCCTGCTGAGAGTTACCACCTTCGGCATCACTTTCGTATAAGATAGATTGCTTATTGAAGCGGTTGTCAATCTGTATTACTACTGAGCAGTAGTGTTCAGATTGGTGCAGAGACGAGCTCACTCTGTATTATTCGGCCATCGACGTACCTTTGAGGGGAAGAGATGCTCTCCTGAAACCATCAACGTACCTGAGGACTTTGCTTCCTTGTTTTTCTCTTTATCTTTTCTTCTTTTTGGCTCTTCCCTGTCCTTTTCTTTCCTATTTAACTGAGTTGGGGTGCTTTGCCTGAACCCCTGTTGGTTCACTGGCAGTATTATGTACTTCCTCCGTTTCAAATAGATGTATTTTAGTTCTAGATATATTCATTTCTGCGACGAGTAATTTGGAACGGAGGGAGTACTGAACCTTGGGACATTGGTCCCTTTCCCTCTTCTAATATGAATTGGCAGAGCTCCTGCCGACTGCCGTTGCCCGACAAAAAAGAAAGAAAGATTGGTGCATGTGGCAGCATTTCACGGGAGACGGAATGACCAAGAAAACATCGGCCATGTGTTAAGCTTCAAAAGCTGTCTGGGAATCCAAGAGACCAACCCGACGAACAACTGTTGATACGACACGCAACACAGGCAATTATAGGTAGCGTTCAGTCAAATCTGAGATGAAGCATTTCCCGATCTTCAAGCTTCAGCACTCTCAGTTTATGCATCTTGCAAGACGGACCAGTGCCAGCAGAAATGTTCAGGCTTTAGGCAAGATGATCAACTATAGATTCTAACTAGAACCATCATATAGAGGTAGCACCAATAGAACAAGTTTACATCGCTGAAAATGCATCATATATCTAGAAGCAGCATCGCATTGCTGGGGTTGCAACTCTGTAAACGCACCCTATGTGGTGAGAATAGGGGGCAGGTGTTTGGATTTGATTCCGAGCACCGGAGCCGCCGTGTCGGGGAAGCACCTCGCACCAGGCAGCTCCACCACCGTGCCTTCCTTCGTCACGGCGACCGGGTAGGTGAGAAGGTGCCCGGGGAGGTCGTCGTTCAGCTCGTCGCTGGCATAGAGGTCCCAGTACTTGTCAGCCATCTTGTTCACCCTCTGGACGCACTCCCGGCTTCCCGGGTTGAGGAAGTCATTGTGCAGCATGCCGAGGTGCTCATACCACAGCGACATCCGGAAGCCATGGACCTGCCCTCTGGCAACCTGCCCTTTGGTGTTCAGGTGGTGTGGTTGGAATGCGCCCATGGCAATCTCCGAGTCCCTCCCCCCGTCCATCGACCGCTGGTTGATGTTGGCTGATCCGACGATGATGTACTCGTCGTCAACTGGAAATCAAGCAGACTAAATGTGAAGACAAATTGGACTTCGACCACATGAGGCATGTCCTGACAGTTTACAGTAGGATGAACGTTACAATATAGGTATATTTGTCATGACAAAAGCAGAGAACTGGAGTATGGAAACATGTTCTGTTGCAAAATGAATCAAGTAAGACATGGTATATCAGAATTTTAATGACAACAATTAATTTTAAGTATGCTTCAATGATAGAAATGTCATGTAAGTGCATATAATCCTTCTTTTCTAAAAAAAGTAAGTGCATATAAGATGTTAACGATCACAAGAACTTTCATGCGACTTGTGGAGTGGGCCATACCTATCATCATCTTGGAGTGAACATAGATCATGAACCGCCGAGCGTTCTGTGCCTTTTCATAGCCTGACCCAGGCAATGGATGATCAGCAGGTTCATACTCTCCGCTCCTCTTCGCTTCCCTGTTCCCTAAGCAAAAGAAGGTGAGGTAATCCTTGGGGCTTGCGTCGATCCCCTTCGCCTTAAGTGCGATGGAAATGTCATAGTACATCATGTCCATCGTCCTTCTCTGCCAATCTAATATTGCCTGCACAGATCCACCTTCAGGAGCACCTTCCGGCCACATTGGCACCACTACATAGACCACGAAATGCTCACCAGCCTCAATCTTGCTCACAATCTTCAGTGAAAGCTCTCTGGGAATCAGATGCAATGCCTCGATTTCCTCCGGTCTTATGTCGTCGGCCTTCCACGCGAATGAACTGCCAAGGAAATACTGATTCTCGATGTAGATGAAGTGCTGTGCGCGACGTATCGCGTGGATGTAGGCATCCTGGATGCTCCTGTCAAGGGTGTTGTTCTTGCCACTGACGAGGCCGGATCGAGCAGCTTGCTCAGGGGTGTTAGGAAAGCCGAAGCTCGCACCGCCGTCAATGGACCGGAACACCTGCACATTCCACGCCTCCTGGTCATCGGGGAACGTCACGGTCGACGGCGGTATGATCAGGTTCGCCAAGGCTCTCAGATCGACGAGGAGGTCACTGTCACCACCTTGCTTCCTCCACCTCTGCTCGAAGTTGTAGAGGATGTCCCACGCGGCCGGACCTTCGATCTTGGCATGGATGTCGTGCCATGGCTCCCTCGGCCCGCCCTTGGTGATGGACGTGTCGACAAAGTTGGGTTGGTGGAAGTCCTTGTGGTGCGCCGTGTCCATCGTCCTGAACAGGGAGTGGAACTGCGTGTCGTAGCGACCGTCGCAGAGGTCGAGGCCGCCGACGAAGCTGACGATGCGGCGGCGGCTCGAGCTGCCCCTCACCGGCATGTCGTGGTCGACCGCGATGATCTTCTGGTGATGGCTGATCATGTAGGCAGTCTGCAAGCCCATGACGGCGCTTCTGCCGATGTCGGGGTTCCGCGGGCAGAGCACGCACTGCACGTCGGTGCCGCGGAAGTACTCCGCCGTCTCGGCGTCATGCGTCCCCATATACCCCCATGTCATGCCGAGGGACTCGACGGAGGTGCGGTCATCCCAGACCAGCATGAGCACGCGCACGCCCTCGCTGGCCTTGCGCTTGAGGAGCTCGCCGAGGGTGGCGTCGCCGCCGGGGCGCGGCCGGGAGCCGTCCCGTATCAGCGTGATCTCGGTGTACACCGACCAGCCGGTGACGTATATCAGGTGGCGCGCGTCACTGATGGCGTCGAACACGTCCTCCCAGCACCGGCCCTGCTGGTAGGTCCGGCCGCCGGAGAGCGGGATCCTGGGCGCGAACGCGTCCGGGGTGTGCGCGTCCTGGTACAGGGTGACCCTGCACCCGGGCCGCTGGGAGAAGAAGGTGTACGGCACGCCGGGGTGCCGCGCGCCGCCGAGGCCCGCGCCCCACTCGCGGGGGTTGGCGGCGACGTCGCAGAACCTGAGCCGCACGTGTATCGTGGGCCCGTGGTGGATCTTCTTCTTGCTCGGGTCGAGGACGTCGAGCCGGCGCTCGATCTCCCGGCCGCCGGCGTCGAGCAGCTCCCGGACGGGGAGGTAGGCGCGGCCGATGAGCGTGGCGCCGATGGGCTGCGCGGCCTTGACGGTGAAGACGACGTCGGCGGCGAAGTGGGCGCAGTAGATGTGGAATTCCTCGTACCAGCGCGGGTTCACCGGGTCGCCGGCGATAACCCGCGTCCGGCCGACGCGCGCCTTGCCGAGGTCAACGGTCGCGTACAGCTGCGTCGACCCCTTGCCGCGCCCGATCGTCTCCTCGAACCCCTCCACGAACTGCAACCAGACAACAAGATTCCTTACCAATCCGACAAGCTTCCTACGCATTCAAACGAACAAATCTACTACTAGCGGCCAACATCAGACCGTAAAAATCGCATCTCCTTTCATGCGCTACGGCAACCAAGAATTTCTCTTCCATCTAGAACCCCAAGAATTCCTCTGCCGCCGAGCAAGATTTCAGATCTCCGGGCTCGAAGGGAGTGGGATATGATATTTTCTTCGTTTCTACTCTACGGACGCAATCTACTCTGCTTACACTCTGCCGTGGTTGTAGCAAGTCCAAAGAGGGGAGGAAGGGGAGTGACTGACCCTGCGGAAGATCTGGGGGGCGCCGCCGGTGGCGCGGTCGGGGTTGGTGAGGTTGTCGGCCTCCAGGATGGTGGTGTGGAGGGTGCCGTGCAGCAGGCGGTGAGCCATTGCTGCCGCGCCGTCTCACCTCACCTCCCAAGTCAGTCCCAAGAGAGCTTCAGACTGTCGACTATCGAGACGGACGAAACAATGCGCCAAGAAGGGCAGGCCAAGGAAAACCACAATGTCCACGTAACCTTACGGGCTAAGGCAAAGGGGTCTGACTCTGACCGTCCGTCCAATAGGAGAGAGAGATTGGAGTCTGAGAGATGGAGCAAAGTGGTGACCTTAAATGGGTCGAACCAGCAGGAAATTGCTGGAAGAAATTAATGGCGGGAGGAAACTAGCAATGCACGGAATTAATAGGCGCCGAAAATACATCGCGCCATTTTGGTTCTGTGATTAATGCCTTGTATTCTCGTAATATATTTACTCCAAACGAGAAAGACGAAGTGGGAGCAAAGGCGCGAGGGGCCAAAGCAGACGCGGCTGCCTGGCACTTTTGTGGAGCAGGGGTCACATGGCGTCAACGCTACAGATCGCAGAGCTCCAACGTGCGCGTACGATGAGAAAGAGTGGAGAAGATGCCATTGTCGTCCACGCGGAGCACGAGCGCGGCACTGAAGTATTCTACTACCATGCGCGCACTATCACTGTGGTTAGTGGGACGACGGGGTCCTTAGCCCATTGAGACTTACTCCTGACACTCGCATTATTTTTGAATTTATTTCAAGATGTCCGGCCATTGAGACCTACTCCAACCCGTTCGCCAGGCAGGACCCCGCTGACACCCGCAACATCAACATCCACAAACGCGTCCCCGTCGTCCTTGATGCCACCGACTCCACGTACTTCGCGTAGAAGACATACTTTTCGCTACTCTTCCGCGAGAACAATCTTGTGGATCATGTTGACGACACGTCGACTCCCGCGCCATGGTGAGCGACTCTGAGTGGACTGCGATCGACGCCACGCTCATCCAGTGGTTCTTCACCACCATCTCCAAGGACCTGTTTCACACGATCGTGAGCGATGGTGATGACGCTCGCGCAGTGTGGGTCAAGCTCAACGGGCTCTTCACCGACAACAAGCTTCAGCGTCGCATTTTTCTGCAGCAGGAATTTTTTGACTGTCATCAGGATGACCAGTCTATCGATGACTATGGGCGTTGCCTGAAGACGTTGGCGGATGAACTCCGTGACATCGGCGCCAAGGTTGATGACGATCTCCTCCTCAGCACGCTCACCGTCGGCCTCAACAAGGACTTCGGCAACGCCGCCTTCAACCTCACCTTGATGCCGGAGCCCCCCTTCCCCAACTTTGTGCCGTACTTGTGGTTGGAGGAGCGCCGAATAAAGTGGGTGAAGAAGCGTGTGCAGCACCATGCCCTCGCCGTCGGCACCCCGCCGCCACCCGCGCCCCGGCAGCAGCCCCCCCGCTCCCCCGGGGTTCTTCCCCCTCCCGCCCGCGCCCCCGCCCCTCACGCTGCCCCTCAGCTGCAGCCACAGGGTGGTGGCCGGTGCGACAACCGCTGCGGGGGCGGCACAAGTAGCAGCTCGAGGCGCAAGGGGGGGCCCTCGTCAGCAGCAGGCGACTCCACCGTGGACCTATGGCACCAATCCGTGGACGGGCGTCGCCCACGCATACTCGATACCGGTTCCTCGGCCTCCCGCCCCGGGCATCCTTGGACCTCGTCCGGCGAGCTGTGTAACGCCCTCGATGCGGCTATATCTCCTACGTGTCGAAGCACGACTTAGAGGCATAACCGCATTGAAAGCAATGTCGCAAGTAAGGTAATCTTCACAACAACCCATGTAAATATATAAAAGGGGAAAGGATAACATAGTTGGCTTACACTCGCCACGTCACACAAATACGTGAATAACATTACAATCATCCAATACACTCATGGTCTGACTACGGTACCAAAATAAAGATCAACCCCAACATGCGACACGGTCCCCGATTGCCCCAACTGGGCACCACTATTGATCATCTGGGAAAGACACACAGTAACGGCGAGAGTCTTCGTCGAACTCCCACTTGAGCTCAAGCGCATCGTCTGGAACGGTATCATCGGTCCCTGCATCTGGTTTTGGAAGTAAACTGTGAGTCACGGGGACTCAGCAATCTCGCACCCTCGCGATCAAGACTATTTAAGCTTATAGGTAAGGCAAGGTAATATGTGGAGCTGCAGCAAACGACTAGCATATATGGTGGCTATCCTATTCGCAAAAGAGAGCGAGAAGAGAAAGGCAAAACACGAACGAAGAACTATGATCAAGAAGTGATCCTATAGCAACCTACGTCAAGCATTACTCCAACACCGTGTTCACTTCCCGGACTCCGCTGAGAAGAGACCATCACGGTAACACACGCGGTTGATTCATTTTAATTAAGTTAAGTTTCAAGTTATCTACAATCGGACATTAAGAAATTCCCATCTGCCCATAACCGCGGGCACGGCTTTCGAAAGTTCAAATCCCTGCAGGGAGTCCCAACTTAGCCCATCACAAGCTCTCACGGTCAACGAAGGATATTCCTTCTCCCGAGACATTCCGATGAGACTCGACATCCCGGTTTTACAAGACATCCTCGATATTGGTAAAACAAGTCCAGCAACACCGCCCGAATGTGCCGACAAATCCCGATAGGAGCTGCACATATCTCGTTCTCAGGGCACACTCAGATGAGACATCCTACGAGTAAAACCAACTCTCAAGTTGCCCCGAGGTGGCCCCACAGTCTACTCGGTCGGACCAACACTCAGAGGAGCACTGGCCCAGGGAGGTTTAAATAAAGATGACCCTTGGGCTTCGGAAACCCAAGGGAAAAAGAGGCTAGGTGGCAAATAGTAAAACCAAGGTTGGACATTGCTGGAGGAGTTTTATTCAAGGAGAACTATCAAGGGGTTCCCATTATAACCCAACCACGTAAGGAACGCAAAATCCGGAAACATAACACCGATATGACGAAAACTAGGGCGGCAAGAGTGGAACAAAACACTAGGCAAAAGGCCGAGCCTTCCATCCTTTACCAAGTATATAGGTGCATTAAGATAAACAAGATAATATGGTGATATCCTAACAATAAACAATGTTCCAACAAGGAACGAGCTCCAATCTTCACCTGCAACTAGCAACGCTATAAGAGGGGCTGAGCAAAGCGGTAACATAGCCAATCAACGGTTTGCTAGGACATGGTGGGTTAGAGGTTTGACATGGCAATTTGGGAGGCATGATAAGCAAGTGGTAGGCATCATAGCATAGGCATAGCAAAAGAGCGAGCATCTAGCAAGCAAAGATAGAAGTGATTTCGAGGGTATGATCATCTTACCTACAAAGTTGTCAGAGTTGACTTGGTCCTCGTAAGCAAACTCAATGGGCTCCTCGTTCGCGAACTCGTCTCCCGGCTCTACCCAAACAAGACAAACAAGCAAAAAGGAACACAATCAACCACGTGCAATGCTCAAACAACATGATGCAAACATGGTATGCTATGCGGGATGCGGTATGTGATGCATATGCAAGATCTGACAAGGAATGATTGAACCTGGCCTCAACTTGGAAATTCAAGAGTGCCACTGCAAAGGTGAGGTGATTTCGGTTGAAATCGATATAAACATCACCGGAATCCGATGCACGGTTTGGAAATGGCAAGCAAAACAAATATGGCACCGATCTGCGATAATCAGCAGGTAGCCATCTAAATGCATCAAGATAATTATGCTACAACACTCAAACATGACAACAAAATACATGGCAGGGGTGCACTCATAATGCTTGACAAAAGATGAACACTGAGCTATGACTAATTCATCCATTAACAGGTTCAAACAAGCATGGCAAAAATGCAAATGATAATAGGTTTCAGACTTAGTGAAATCAACACAAGTCTGAATTTAACATCAGGTAGCACACTTTAGAGCATGAAAACTACATGCTACAAGAACTTAACATGGCAAAGCAAGGCATGGAATGAAGCTACTCAAAGCACTTAACAAAAGTCCCTTAGTGACCTTGAGCCAAAAGGGATCAGAAAATACAATTGCAAGCATGTGAACATGGCAAAAACATAATCAGGTTACAGACTTAGTGAAAAACTGGAGCATGCAAATCAGTTAACGAGTATGCATGTTTACGAGCTCGATGCACTCACTACAGAGCATGGCATGGCAAACTAAGCATACACCCATGAACAATACATGTCCTAGAAGCTAGACATGGCAAGAACAATAACATAGCATGCACGGATCAATAGCAACATCCTCGGAAAAATCACTAACAAGTGAACAATCTGCCAGGATTCACGATATAGCAAAAGTAGAGCTTGATTGACTCAAGCTAGGATGCCCCATAAATGCAAACAAAGACATATATGGATAGAGCACCACAATTTTAACAAATCATCCTTACTGATCATCCTCAAAAGAGGCACGGATCACTAGGAAACAACATGAACATATGGCATACCGACAAAATCAGGACAAGGACTTAGTGAAAAAGTAAGTCCCTGAAATCAGCATTACCGAGTACGCTACTTTGCAAGCTTGTGCTAGTCACCACACATATCACAAAAATACATGGTAAGCACCTCTGTAAAGATGGCATGGCATATAACAAAACACATGTAGAGCTCAGGACCAAATCATGCACACATTAATCATGGAAAAAATGACAAAAATCTATTTGATGAAACAGATCTGACAATTTTATCACATAGCCCTCTTCCAACAGCATTTCGGGCATCAAGATGAGCTCAAATGAAAATGATGCATTGAGATGAAATGATGTACTCTTTGAGGCGAACATTTTGATATGCTACACGTGCAAATAGGAGCTACGAATGCAGAGATACGACATGATGAAGTTGCCTAAAAATACTGAAAAACTGGGGACTTAGTGAAATTTTACCCTCCGGATCTAGGGTTTACTGTTCACCGATCTAGATCCGGTCGCGGTACTGTTCACCGGAGGAGACTCGAGGTCGCCGGCGAGGACCTTCTACTCCGGCGTGGAAGAAGCACCGCTCCGGCGTGGGGAAAGCCGGATCCGGCGAGAAGGACGGCGGCGCGGCCCTTGGGCGCCTCGGGACGCTGCGGCGCCGTCGGAGAAGGAGGGCGGCGAGGTGGCAAGGAGGGACGCGGCGGCCGGCAATGGCGGGCGTGGCGGCCGGCGCAACGACGGCGAGGTGGCGGGGCGGCGCAGGTGAACGGCGTCGGGGAAGATGAGGCGGCGCGGGGAAGACGGCTCTGGCCCGGCTCGGCGGCGGGAAGGGCCGCGCGTGGGCCAGGCGGGCCGGCGCGGGCGAGGCGGCGATGTGGGGCGCGTGCTGCCACGTGGCACGCCCTGGTTGGCGGCGGCGATTTGTCCGGTGGAGACGGACGTGTCCGGTGGCGGCGGAGACGAATTTCTAGGGTTTCGGGGGAAGAAGACCCGTGATTTTCATAGGGGAGGCTATTTATAGGCATAGAGGAAGCTAGGAAGCTCCAAATGGAGTGCGGTTTTCGGCCACACGATCGTGATCGAACGACCGAGACGATGGAGAGGGTTTAGGTGAGTTTTGGGCCAAATTGGAGGGGTGTTGGGCTGCAACACAAACGAGGCCTTCTCGGTCCCTCAGTTAACCGTTGGAGTATCAAACGAAGTCCAAATGGTACGAAACTTGACAAGCGGTCTACCGGTAGTAAACCAAGCCGCATGACAAGTCTCGGTCCAATCCGGAAACGTTTAACCCCCACACACAAAAATAGGTAGAAAGGGGCACCGAAGGAGATAGGAGCGCCGGAATGCAAAACGGACAACGGGGAAAATGCTCGGATGCATGAGACGAACACATATGCAAATGCAATGCACATGATGACATGATATGAGATGCATGACACAGACAACAACACACGGAGACAAAAACCCGAACCCGAGGAAAATGATATAACTTAGCGCCGGAAACGGCAAGAGTTGGGATACATATAAGGTAAATTACATCCGGGGTGTTACAACACTCCACCACTACGAAAGGATCTCGTCCCGAGATCTAGGACTGGAAAAACGCCGGGTACTCAGAACGGAGGTGATCCTCGCATTCCCAGGTGGCTTCACGGTGGGAATGGTGTGACCACTTGACTTTGAGGAATTTGATTGACTTATTGCGAGTCTTGCGCTCAGTCTCTTCAAGAATAGCAACTGGGTGCTCACAATAAGAGAGGTCTTCTTGGAGATCAATGTCTTCGAAGTTGACGGTGCGGTCAGGGGTCTTGAAGCACTTGCGGAGCTGAGAGACATGGAACACGTCGTGCACATTTGCAAAGTTGGAGGGAAGCTTGAGTTGATAGGCAAGATTGCCTCTCTTGCTGACGATCTTGAAAGGACCCACGTATCTAGGGGCAAGCTTCCCTTTGATACCGAAGCGACAAGTACCTTTCATTGGGGAGACGCGGAGGTAAACATGGTCTCCGATCTCGAAAGCCAAATCACGATGCTTACTATCATAGTAGCTCTTTTGGTGCGATTGCACTGCTTTGAGGTTATCACGAATGACTTTGCACATCTCCTCTGCCTCTGTGATCAAGTCATTTCCAAGAAGTTGACGTTCACCGGTCTCCGACCAGTTAAGAGGAGTACGACACTTCCTGCCATAGAGAATTTCAAATGGGGCCTTGCCCGAACTCGCTTAAAAGCTGTTGTTGTAGGAGAACACGGCATATGGAAGACAATCTTCCCACTTCATACCGAAAGAGATAATGCAAGCCCTGAGCATATCTTCGAGAATCTGATTGACACGCTCGACTTGGCCGCTAGTTTGAGGATGAAAAGCTGTGCTGAAACGGATGTTGGTACCCATGGCCTTCTGAAAAGAATCCAAAAATTTGGAGGTAAAGATGCTGCCACGGTCTGAAGAAATCAACTGTGGAATACCATGCAGAGAGACAATCCGAGAGGTATAAAGCTCCGCCAATTGAGCTGCAATGATAGACTCTTTGATAGGCAGAAAGTGAGCCACTTTAGTGAGTTTGTCGATGACAACGAATATAGCATCATTGCCACGCTTGGACTTTGGAAACCCAGTCATGAAGTCCATCTCAATGTGGTCAAACTTCCATTCTGGAATGGCAAGAGGTTGGAGGAGACCAGCTGGTCGTTGGTGTTCTGCCTTCACTCTTCTGCAGACATCACATTCATTCATGAACTGAGCAATCTCTCGCTTCATTCGAGTCCACCAATACGCCTGCTTGAGGTCCTGGTACATCTTCGTACTCCCAGGGTGGATGGAGAGGAGTGAATTGTGAGCCTCGTTCATAATGACTTTACGAAGGTCACCTTTAGGCACAACAATGCGATCCTCGAAGAAGAGAGTATCCTTGTCATCAAGGCGATAGCACTTGTACTTGGGTTGACTCTTGGCAATCCCAATCTTCACCTTCTTCACCATAGCATCAAGAAGTTGAGCCTCGCGAATCTGATTTTCCAAAGTAGGAGAGACTTGAAGGTTGGCGAGGAACCCTTGAGGAACAACTTGCAAATTGAGTTTGCGGAAAGCTTCACAAAGCTCGGGTTGGTAAGGCTTGAGAATCAAACTGTTGCAGTAAGCCTTCCTGCTCAATGCGTCAGCAATCACATTGGCCTTGCCTGGAGTATATTCGATGCTCAGATTATACTCTTGAATCATTTCGACCCAACGAGTCTGCCTAAGGTTGAGATTAGGCTGAGTGAAGATGTACTTGAGACTCTTGTGATCCGTGAAGATGTCCACTTTTCTTCCCAATAAGAGATGTCTCCAAGTCAACAGAGCATGCACAACTGCCGCCAACTCGAGGTCATGAGTGGGGTAGTTCTTCTCGTTGGGCTTCAACTGGCGAGAGGTATAAGCCACAACTTTCTTCTCTTGCATCAACACTGCACCAAGACCTTGAAGAGAGGCATCGCAAAAGACCTCGAACGGTTTGGATTCATCAGGAGGAGTCAGAACTGGAGCAGTGACTAATTTCTCTTTCAAGGTGTTGAAAGCGATGTCACACTCAGGAGACCAAACGTACTGCACGTGCTTCTGGAGAAGGTTTGAAAGAGGCTTGGCGATCTTTGAAAAGTTCTCAACGAACCTTCGACAATAGCTTGCGAGACCAAGGAAGCTGCGGAGTTGCTTCACGTTCTGAGGTGGTTCCCAATTCATAATTGCAGACACCTTCTCAGGATTCACCGCTATGCCCTTGGCAGAGATGATATGCCCAAGATAGAGAACCTCATCGAGCCAAAACTCGCACTTTGAGAACTCGGTGTAGAACTGATGTTCTTTGAGCTTATCGAGCACCAAACGCAAGTGCTTGGAATGATCTTCCTTGTTCTTCGAAAAGACCAAAATGTCATCGAGGTAGACCAAGACGAAGTCATTTGTGTAGGCATTGAAGATGAAGTTCATCATGCGAGAGAAAGTCGGCGGAGTGTTGACGAGGCCAAAAGACATGACAGTGTATTCATATGAACCATAGTTTGTTCTGAAAGCCGTCTTGGGGATATCTTGCTCACGGATTCGAATCTGGTGATAGCCCATACGGAGATCAAGCTTGGAGAATACTTGAGCACCTTTGAGTTGTTCGAACAGCTCGTTGATGTTGGGAAGTGGGTACTTGTTCTTTATAGTCTTCTTGTTCAATGGACGGTAGTCAACACAAAGTCGGTCCATTCCATCCTTCTTCTTCACAAAAAGAACTCCACAACCCCACAGAGAAAAACTAGGTCGGATGAGACCCATTCGCTCTTGAATACCGAGTTGCTTCTTCAGCTCCTTCAACTCTTCAGGTCCAAGCTTGTAAGGACGTTTGCAAACAGGTTCCGTGCCAGGCTCAAGATCGATGATGAATTCAACTGGCCGGTGCGGAGGCATTCCCGGAAGCTCTTCTAGAAAGACGTCTTGATATTTGCAAACGACTGGAATTTGAGAGATGGCATCCAGTTCACCCTTCTCATTGAGAGAAAACAGACGGATGGTATCATCATGAGCGGCAAAGACAATTACATCCTCAGACGAATGAGTCAATTGAATCTGCTTGGCAGCACAATTAAGATGCGCCTTGTGCTTAGAAAGCCAATCCATTCCGAGAATAAGATCAATATCCGAGTTTCCAAGAACCACTGGAGAGGACAGAAACTTGTAGTCGCCCAACGTGATAGAGACATCGGGAGCAACCAAACTAGAAGTCAAAAGCTTGCCGGGAGAAACAACTTGCATGACTTTGGGCATAACCTCAGTATCAACATTGTGCTTCGATGCAAATGGGAATGATAAGAAAGAATGCGATGCACCAGTGTCAAAAAGAACTTTTGCAAGAACATCGTTAACAGGAAGGTTACCCATGATGACATCTGACGAGTCCTCTGCCTGAGCTGCATTCATCAAGTTGACCTTGGCGTGCTTGGGGTTATGCTTGACCACCGTTGTACTTGTCGTTCTCATAGGAGGAGGAGGAGGGAGACGCCTCTGATTGAAGCATTTATTGGCATAGTGACCCTTCTGTTAGCACTTGTTGCACGTGACCTCTGAAAGCGGACGGTGATATGGAGCACTTGATCTTGGAGCTTGAGATGAATTCTTGTTCTGAAAGCCAAGGTTGGGCGGGTGGGAAGATCCACTGCCACCTTTGCTCTTCTGCTGATAAGGCTGACGGAACGGAGGAGGAGGAAGCCAATACTTCTGCTGCTTAGTGTTGGAAATATGCCCTAGAGGCAATAATAAAATGGTTATTATTATATTTCTTTGTTCATGATAATTGTCTATTGTTCATGCTATAATTGTGTTATCCGGAAATTGTAATACATGTGTGAATACATAGACCACAACACGTCCCTAGTGAGCCTCTAGTTGACTAGCTCGTTGATCAAAAGATAGTCATGGTTTCCTGACTATGGACATTGGATGTCATTGATAATGGGATCACATCATTAGGAGAATGATGTGATGGACGAGACCCAATCCTAAGCATAGCTCAAAGATCGTGTAGTTCGTTTGCTGTAGCTTTTCCGAATGTCAAGTATCATTTCCTTAGACCATGAGATTGTGCAACTCCAGGATACCGTAGGAGTGATTTGGGTGTGCCAAACATCACAACTAACTGGGTGACTATAAAGGTACACTATAGGTATCTCCGAAAGTGTCTGTTGGGTTGGCACGAATCGAGACTGGGATTTGTCACTCCGTATGACGGAGAGGTATCTCTGGGCCCACTCGGTAATGCATCATCATAATGAGCTCAATGTGACCAAGAGGTTGATCACGGGATCATGCATTACGGTACGAGTAAAGTGACTTGCCGGTAACGAGATCGAACGAGGTATTGGGGTACTGACGATCGAGTCTCGGGCAAGTAACGTACCGATTGACAAAGGGAATTGTATACGGATTGATTGAATCCTTGACATCGTGGTTCATCCAATGAGATCATCGAGGAGCATGTGGGAGCCAACATGGGTATCCATATATCGCTGTTGGCTATTGACCGAAGAGTCGTCTCGGTCATGTCTGCGTGTCTCCCGAACCCGTAGGGTCTACACACTTAAGGTTCGGTGACGCTAGGGTTGTTGAGATATTAGTATACGGTAACCCGAAAGTTGTTCGGAGTCCCGGATGAGACCTCGGACGTCACGAGGAGTTCCGGAATGGTCTGTAGGTAAAGATTTATATATAGGAAGTCAAGTTTCGGCCATCGGGAAAGTTTCGAGGGTACTCGGTATTGTACCGGGACCACCGGAAGGGTCCCGGGGGTCCACCGGGTGGGGCCACCTATCCCGGAGGGCCCCATGGGCTGAAGTGGGAGGGGAACCAGCCCCTAGTGGGCTGGTGCGCCTCCCTTGGGCCTCCCCTGCGCCTAGGGCGCCCCACTTGGCTTGGGGGGCAAGCCACCCCCTTGGCCGCCGCCCCCCTTGGAGATTTGATCTCCTAGGGCCGGCGCCCCCCCTAGGGACCCTACATATAGTGGGGGGGAGGGAGGGCAGACGCACCCTAGCCCCTGGCATCTTCCTCTCCCTCCCGTGACACTCCTCCTTCTCCCTGTGCTTGGCGAAGCCCTGCCGAGATCACCGTTGCTTCCACCACCACGCCGTCGTGATGCTGGATCTTCATCAACCTCTCTTTCCCCCTTGCTGGATCAAGTTGGAGGAGACGTCTTACCAACCGTACGTGTTTTGAACGCAGAGGTGCCGTCCGTTCGGCGCTAGGTCATCGGTGATTTGGATCACGACGAGTACGACTCCATCAACCCCGTTCTCTTGAACGCTTCCGCGCGCGATCTACAAGGGTATGTAGACGCACTCCCCTCTCCCTCGTTGCTAGATGACTCCATAGATTGATCTTGGTGATGCGTAGAAAATTTTAAAATTCTGCTACGTTACCCAACAGTGGCATCATGAGCTAGGTCTATGCGTAGTTTCTATGCACGAGTAGAACACAAAGCAGTTGTGGGCGTCGATATTGTCAATTTGCTTGCCGTTACTAGTCTTATCTTGATTCGGTAGCATCGTGGGATGAAGCGGCCCGGACCGACCTTACATGTACGCTTACGTGAGACTGGTTCCACCGATTGACATGCACTAGTTGCATAAGGTGGCTGGCGGGTGTCTGTCTCTCCCACTTTAGTCGGATCGGATTCGATGAAAAGGGTCCTTATGAAGGGTAAATAGAAATTGGCATATCACGTTGTGGTTTTGGCGTAGGTAAGAAACGTTCTTGCTAGAAACCTATAGCAGCCACGTAAAAACTTGCAACAACAATTAGAGGACATCTAACTTGTTTTTGCAGCATGTGCCGTGTGATGTGATATGGCCAAAAGGATGTGATAAATGATATATGTGATGTATGAGATTGATCATGTTCTTGTAATAGGAATCACGACTTGCATGTCGATGAGTATGACAACCGGCAGGAGCCATAGGAGTTGTCTTTATTTATTATGACCTGCATGTCAACATAAATGTCATGTAATTACTTTACTTTATTGCTAAAGCGTTAGCCATAGTAGTAGAAGTAATAGATGATGAGACAACTTCAAGAAGACACGATGATGGAGATCATGGTGTCATGCCGGTGACAACAATGATCATGAAGCCCCGAAGATGGAGATCAAAAGGAGCAAATGATATTGGCCATATCATGTCACTATTTGATTGCATGTGATGGTTATCATGTTTTACATCTTATTTGCTTAGAACGACGGTAGCTTAAATAAGATGATCCATCGTAATAATTTCAAGAAAGTTTTCCCCCTAACTGTGCACCGTTGCGAAGGTTCGTTGTTTCGAAGCACCACGTGATGATCGGGTGTGATAGATTCTAACGTTCGAATACAACGGGTGTAAGCCAGATTTACACACGCAATACACTTAGGTTGACTTGACGAGCCTAGCATGTACAGACATGGACTCGGAACACGGAAGACCGAAAGGTCGAGCATGAGTCATATAGAAGATATGATCAACATGAAGATGTTCACCGATGTTGACTAGTCCGTCTTGTGTGATGATCGGACATGGCCTAGTTAACTCGGATCATGTTTCACTTAGATGACTGGAGGGATGTCTATCTGAGTGGGAGTTCATTGAATAATTTGATTAGATGAACTTAGTTATCATGAACTTAGTCTAAAATCTTTACAATATGTCTTGTAGATCAAATGGCCCACGTTGTCCTCAACTTCAACGCGTTCCTAGAGAAAACCAAGCAGAAAGATGATGGCAGCAACTATACGGACTGGGCCCGGAACCTGAGGATCATCCTCATAGCTGCCAAGAAAGATTATGTCCTATAAGCACCGCTAGGTGATGCACCCATCCCAGAGAACCAAGACGTTATGAACGCTTGGCAGTCACGTGCTGATGATTACTCCCTCGTTCAGTGAGACATGCTTTACAGCTTAGAACATGGGCTCCAAAAGCGTTTTGAGAGACACGAAGCATATGAGATGTTCGAAGAGCTGAAATGGTTTTCCAAGCTCATGCCCGGGTCGAGATATATGAAGTCTCCGACAAGTTCTTCAGCTGTAAGATGGAGGAAAATAGTTCTGTCAGTGAGCACATACTCAAAATGTCTGGGTTGCATAACCACTTGACTCAGCTGGGAGTTAATCTCTCGGATGACGCGGTCATTGACAAAATCCTTCAGTCGCTTCCACCGAGCTACAAGAGCTTTGTGATGAACTTCAATATGCAGGGGATGGAAAAGACCATTCCTGAGGTATATTCAATGCTGAAATCAGCAGAGGTGGAAATCAAGAAGGAACATCAAGTGTTGATGGTGAATAAAACCACTAAGTTCAAGAAAGGCAAGGGTAAGAAGAACATCAAGAAGTACGGCAAGGGAGTTGCCGCGCCCGGTAAGCAAGCTGCCGGGAAGAAGCCAAAGAATGGACCCAAGCCTGAGACTAAGTGTTTTTATTGCAAGGGAAGTGGTCACTGGAAGCGGAACTGCCCCAAATACTTAGCGGACAAGAAGGCCGGCAACACTAAAGGTATATGTGATATACATGTAATTGATGTGTACCTTACCAGTACTCGTAGTAGCTCCTGGGTATTTGATACCGGTGTGGTTGCTCACATTTGTAACTCAAAGCAGGAGCTGTGGAATAAGCGGAGACTAGAGAAGGACGAGGTGACGATGCGCGTCGGGAATGGTTCCAAGGTCGATGTGATCGCCATCGGCACGCTACCTCTACATTTACCTACGGGATTAGTTTTAAACCTCAATAATTGTTATTTAGTGCCAGCTTTGAGCATGAACATTGTATCAGGATCTCGTTTAATTCGAGATGGCTACTCATTTAAATCCGAGAATAATGGTTGTTCTATTTATATGAGAGATATGTTTTATGGTCATGCTCCGCTGGTGAATGGTTTATTCTTAATGAATCTCGAGCGTAATGTTACACATATTCATAGTGTGAATACCAAAAGATGTAAGGTTGATAATGATAGTCCCACATACTTGTGGCACTGCCGCCTTGGTCACATAGGTGTCAAACGCATGAAGAATCTCCATGCAGATGGACTTTTGGAGTCTCTTGATTACGAATCATTTGACACGTGCGAACCATGCCTCATGGGTAAAATGACCAAGACTCCGTTCTCAGGAACAATGGAGCGAGCAACCAACTTATTGGAAATCATACATACTGATGTGTGCGGTCCAATGAGTGTTGAGGCTCGCGGTGGCTATCGTTATGTTCTCACCCTCACTGATGACTTGAGTAGATATGGGTATGTCTACTTAATGAAACACAAGTCCGAGACCTTTGAAAAGTTCAAGGAATTTCAGAGTGAGGTTGAGAATCAACGTGACAGGAAAATCAAGTTCTTGCGATCAGATCGTGGGGGAGAATACTTGAGTCACGAATTTGGCACACACTTAAGAAAATGTGGAATAGTTTCACAACTCACGCCGCCCGGAACACCTCAGCGTAATGGTGTGTCCGAACATCATAATCGCACTCTATTGGATATGGTGCGATCTATGATGTCTCTTACCGATCTACCGCTGTCATTTTGGGGCTATGCTTTAGAGACTGTCGCATTCACTTTAAATAGGGCTTCGTCGAAATCCGTTGAGACGACACCCTATGAATTATGGTTTGGGAAGAAACCTAAGCTGTCGTTTCTAAAAGTTTGGGGATGCGATGCTTATGTCAAGAAACTTCAACCTGAAAAGCTCGAACCCAAATCAGAAAAATGCGTCTTCATAGGATACCCTAAAGAAACTATTGTGTATACCTTCTACCTCAGATCCGAAGGCAAGATCTTTGTTGCCAAGAATGGGTCATTTCTAGAGAAAGAGTTTCTCTCGAAAGAAATAAGTGGGAGGAAAGTAGAACTTGATGAAGTATTACCTCTTGAACCGGTAAGTGGCGCAGCTCAAGAAAATGTTCCTGAGGTGCCTGCACCGACTAGAGAGGAAGTAGATGATGATCATGAAACTTTAGATCAAGTTGTTACTGAACTTCGTAGGTCCATGAGGACACGTTCCGCACCAGAGTGGTACGGCAAACCTATCTTGGAAATCATGTTGTTAGACAACGGTGAACCTTCGAACTATGAAGAAGCAATGGTGGGCCCGGATTCCGACAAATGGCTGGAAGCCATGAAATCCGAGATAGGATCCATGTATGAAAACGAAGTATGGACTTTGACTGACTTGCCCGATGATCGGCGAGCCATAGAAAATAAATGGATCTTTAAGAAGAAGACAGACGCGGATGGTAACGTAACCATCTATAAAGCTCGGCTTGTCGCTAAGGGTTATCGACAAGTTCAAGGGGTTGACTACGATGAGACTTTCTCACCCGTAGCGAAGCTGAAGTCTGTCTGAATCATCTTAGCAATTGCCGCATTATATGATTATGAGATATGGCAAATGGACGGCAAAACGGCATTCCTTAATGGTTTCCTTGAGGAAGAATTGTATATGATGCAACCGGAAGGTTTTGTCGATCCTAAGAATGCTGACAAGGTGTGCAAGCTCCAACGCTCGATTTATGGGCTGGTGCAAGCATCTCGGAGTTGGAACATTCATTTTGATGAGATGATCAAAGCGTTTGGGTTTACGCAGACTTATGGAGAAGCCTGCATTTACAAGAAAGTGAGTGGGAGCTCTGTAGCATTTCTCATATTGTATGTGGATGACATACTGTTGATGGGAAATGATATAGAATTCTTGGAAAGCATAAAGGCCTACTTGAACAAGTGTTTTTCAATGAAGGATCTTGGAGAAGCTGCTTATATATTAGGCATCCAGATCTATAGAGATAGATCGAGACGCCTCATTGGTCTTTCACAGAGTACGTACCTTGACAAGATATTGAAGAAGTTCAAAATGGATAAGTCAAAGAAGGGGTTCTTGCCTGTATTGCAAGGTACGAGATTGAGCACGGCTCAATGCCCAACCACGGTAGAAGATAGAGAAAAGATGAGTGTCGTCCCCTATGCCTCGGCCATAGGGTCTATCATGTATGCTATGCTGTGTACCAGACCTGATGTAAACCTTGCCGTAAGTTTGGTAGGAAGGTACCAAAGTAATCCCGGCATGGAACACTGGACAGCGGTCAAGAATATCCTGAAGTACCTGAAGAGGACTAAGGATATGTTTCTCGTTTATGGCGGTAAAGGGTTACGTCGATGCTAGCTTCGACACAGATCTGGATGACTCTAAGTCACAAACCGGATACGTGTATATTTTGAATGGTGGGGCAGTAAGCTGGTGCAGTTGCAAGCAAAGCGTTGTGGTGGGATCTACATGTGAAGCGGAGTACATGGCAGCCTCGAAGGTAGCACAAGAGGCAATCTGGGTGAAGGAGTTCATTACCGACCTAGGAGTCATACCCAATGCGTCGGGCCCGATGACTCTCCTCTGTGACAACACTGGAGCTATTGCCCTTGCCAAGGAGCCCAGGTTTCACAGGAAGACCAGGCATATCAAGCGTCGCTTCAACTCCATTCGTGAAAGTGTTCAAAATGGAGACATAGAGATTTGTAAAGTACATACGGACCTGAATGTGGCAGATCCGTTGACTAAACCTCTCCCTAGAGCAAAACATGATCAACACCAGAACTGCATGGGTGTTCAATTCATCACAATGTAACTAGAATATTGACTCTAGTGCAAGTGGGAGACTGTTGGAAATATGCCCTAGAGGCAATAATAAAATGGTTATTATTATATTTCTTTGTTCATGATAATTGCCTATTGTTCATGCTATAATTGTGTTATCCTGAAATCGTAATACATGTGTGAATACATAGACCACAACACGTCCCTAGTGAGCCTCTAGTTGACTAGCTCGTTGATCAAAAGATAGTCATGGTTTCCTGACTATGGACATTGGATGTCATTGATAACGGGATCACATCATTAGGAGAATGATGTGATGGACGAGACCCAATCCTAAGCATAGCTCAAAGACCGTGTAGTTTGTTTGCTGTAGCTTTTCTGAATGTCAAGTATCATTTCCTTAGACCATGAGATTGTGCAACTCCCGGATACCGTAGGAGTGCTTTGGGTGTGCCAAACGTCACAACGTAACTGGGTGACTATAAAGGTACACTACAGGTATCTCTGAAAGTGTCTGTTGGGTTGGCACGAATCGAGACTGGGATTTGTCACTCCGTATGACGGAGAGGTATCTCTGGGCCCACTCGGTAATGCATCACCATAATGAGCTCAATGTGACCAAGAGGTTGATCACGGGACCATGCATTACGGTACGAGTAAAGTGACTTGCTGGTAACGAGATTGAACGAGGTATTGGGATACCGATGATCGAGTCTCAGGCAAGTAACGTACCGATTGACAAAGGGAATTGTATATGGATTGATTGAATCCTCGACATTGTGGTTCATCCGATGAGATCATCGAGGAGCATGTGGGAGCCAACATGGGTATCCAGATCCCGCTGTTGGTTATTGACCGGAGAGTCGTCTCGGTCATGTCTGCGTGTCTTCCGAACCCGTAGGGTCTACACACTTAAGGTTCGGTGACGCTAGGGTTGTTGAGATATTAGTATACGGTAACCCGAAAGTTGTTCGGAGTCCCGGATGAGATCCCGGACGTCGCGAGGAGTTCCGGAATGGTCCGGAGGTAAATATTTATATATATGAAGTCAAGTTTCGGCCATCGGGAAAGTTTCGGGGGTACTCGGTATTGTACCGAGACCACCGGAAGGGTCCCGGGGGTCCACCGGGTGGGGCCACCTATCCCGGAGGGCCCCACGGGATGAAGTGGGAGGGGAACCAGCCCCTAGTGGGCTGGTGCGCCTCCCTTGGGCCTCCCCTGTGCCTAGGGTTAGAAACCCTAAGGGTGGGGGGGGGCGCCCCACTTGGCTTGGGGGCAAGCCACCCCCTTGGCCGCCCCCCCCCTTGGAGATTTGATCTCCTAGGGCCGGCGCCCCCCAT
>NC_041392.1:559567797-559671343 GCF_002162155.2 Triticum dicoccoides | reverse complement strand
CCTGACCTCTCCCTCTCCCTCCCGTGACACTCCTCCTTCTCCCTGTGCTTGGCGAAGCCCTGCCGAGATCAACGGTGCTTCCACCACCACGCCGTCGTGCTGCTAGATCTTCATCAACCTCTCCTTCCCCCTTGCTGGATCAAGTTGGAGGAGACGTCTTCCCAACCGTACGTGTGTTGAACGCGGAGGTGCCGTCCGTTCGGCACTAGGTCATCGTTGATTTGGATCACGACGAGTACGACTCCATCAACCCCGTTCTCTTGAATGCTTCCGCGCGCGATCTACAAGGGTATGTAGATGCACTCCCCTCTCCCTCGTTGCTAGATGACTCCATAGATTGATCTTGGTGATGCGTAGAAAATTTTAAAATTCTTCTACGTTACCCAACACTTAGCCACTTGAGTTGAGGAAGGAGTAGCATTTCTGACTCGCTTCTTGGAAGCATCGCACTTCAGTTGAGTAGTCTCTTGCTTCATTGCCATGTTGTAAAACTCATCGTACCTCTTGGGCTCAAAGAGAACGAGAGCTAGCTGGATTTCTTCTCTGAGACCACCCCTGAACTGGTATATCATGCTCTTCTCGTCAGGGACGTCCTGCTTAGCAAAACGGGCGAGCTTATGAAACATCTTGTTATACTCGTAAACAGACATAGAGCCTTGCTTCAGGTTGCGGAATTCCTCATGCTTGCTTTCAACCACGCTCTGAGGAATATGATGAGCTTTGAAGTCTTGACGGAATTCATCCCAAGTAATCACACGGCCTCCTCTGGAATCTTTGTACTGCTGAAACCATTCTGCAGCTTGGTCTTTGAGTTGGAAGGAAGCGAACTTGACAAAGTCCTCAGGCCTGACGTTACTGCACTCGAAATGCTTGCATATGTCCACGATCCAATCATCAACGTCTGTTGCCTCAACACAATTGCTGAAGGTCTTTGGCTGGTTAGCAAGGAATTGGTTGAGTGTAGCAAAGTGATTCTGATTGTTGACTTGGCCCTGGTTCCCTTGATTGCGCTCTTGAAGAAGTTGCATGATCAGCTGCGTGTTTGCATTGGTAGCGGCCATCACAGCTTGCCATGCCTCCGAAGGTGGAGGTGGTGGTGGCGGATCAGGATTCGGAGTCGTGCGCGTTGGAGGAGCCATCCTGAAGAGGTTGACATCCGTTAGCACATTGACAGACAAATATTGAAGCTGAATCAAACGGGTTGAAATTGCAACATATAGTCTTCACATCCGAACAAAATGAACGGATGCATTCCAATCGAAATGGTCACATATCCATAAATTGAGAAGCCACTTAGAATTGAGGTAGAAGAAAAACAACAAGGTACGGAACAAGAACAAATACTTGGTGAGGATTACCCAATCCCAAACCAAATATTCGTGGAAGAAGAACTAGAGCTACAAGAATTCCCACCTTTGAAACTCCGGAACCTTTCCGGTTATGCAATCAGGTATTGGGGATACAGGGGAAGCATAATATCTCACCCAAATCTAGCAAATCCTACATCCAGCTGTATCCATTCTTCAACACATAACCGAGAAAAACTTCAGAAATCGTCTACCTCAACCTTCGAAAAGCATCCGTTATACAAGTTACGGCAATACTCCCGAACTCCCGCCCCAGTACTGGGTGGCGTCGAGGTTATATCACCGACAATTGCATAAAAGAGATTTTCGATGTCGGCGAAACTCAGGTATTCCAGAATCTCAACGATAAAATTGTGATGACAACACCTCGGAGCTCAACTCCCCGGGACACTGCCACAACCCCTAAATGACAGGAGGCACCAAGAACAATGTTCTCGTCACAAATCGATCGGAACGATTCCAAGATACCCGCGTGATCCTAATTTTTTTAATGAAATTTGAGAAGAGAAGAGTCAAAACTCTACGTCAGGATGCCTTACCAGAGCGATGAAGGGACTGGGGAGTAAAAAGAATTCCTAAACTCTCCAATATATATAATCCTAAATGACTCAAAACATTTTTCTAGACTCAACAACGCCAACGATTCGATCAAGCAGGGGGCTCCTAAGGTCGGGGAAGTCTCTGATTACCAACTTGTAACACCCTCGATGCGGCTATATCTCCTATGTGTCGAAGCACGACTTAGAGGCATAACCGCATTGAAAGCAATGTCGCAAGTAAGGTAATCTTCACAACAACCCATGTAAATATATAAACGGGGAAAGGATAACATAGTTGGCTTACACTCGCCACGTCACACAAATACGTGAATAACATTACAATCATCCAATACACTCATGGTCCGACTACGGTACCAAAATAAAGATCAACCCCAACATGCGACACGGTCCCCGATCGCCCCAACTGGGCACCACTACTGATCATCTGGGAAAGACACATAGTAATGACGAGAGTCTTCGTCGAACTCCCACTTGAGCTCAAGCGCATCATCTGGAATGGTATCATCGGTCCCTGCATCTAGTTTTGGAAGTAAACTGTGAGTCACGGGGACTCAGCAATCTCGCACCCTCGCGATCAAGACTATTCAATCTTATAGGTAAGGCAAGGTAATATGTGGAGCTGCAGCAAGTGACTAGCATATATGGTGGCTATCCTGTTCGCAAAAGAGAGCGAGAAGAGAAAGGCAAAGCACGAACGAAGAACTATGATCAAGAAGTGATCCTATAGCAACATACGTCAAGCATTACTCCAACACCGTGCTCACTTCCCGGACTCCGCTGAGAAGAGACCATCATGGTAACTCACGCGGTTGATTCATTTTAATTAAGTTAAGTTTCAAGTTATCTACAATCGGACATTAAGAAATTCCCATCTGCCCATAACCGCAGGCACGGCTTTCGAAAGTTCAAATCCCTGCAGGGGAGTCCCAACTTAGCCCATCACAAGCTCTCATGGTCAACGAAGGATATTCCTTCTCCCGAGACATTCCGATCAGACTCGGCATCCCGGTTTTACAAGACATCCTCGACAATGGTAAAACAAGTCCAGCAACACCGCCCGAATGTGCCGACAAATCCCGATAGGAGCTGCACATATCTCGTTCTCAGGGCACACTCAGATGACACATCCTACGAGTAAAACAAACCCTCAAGTTGCCCCGAGGTGGCCCCGCAGTCTACTCGGTCGGACCAACACTCAGAGGAGCACTGGCCCAGGGGGGTTTAAATAAAGATGACCCTTGGGCTCCGGTAACCCAAGGGAAAAAGAGGCTAGGTGGCAAATGGTAAAACCAAGGTTGGGCATTACTGGAGGAGTTTTATTCGAGGTGAACTATCAAGGGGTTCCCATTATAATCCAACCGCGTAAGGAACACAAAATCCGGGAACATAACACCGATATGACGGAAACTAGGGCGGCAAGAGTGGAACAAAACACTAGGCAAAAGAACGAGCCTTCCACCCTTTACCAAGTATATAGGTGCATTAAGATAAACAAGATAATATGGTGATATCCCAACAATAAACAATGTTCCAACAAGGAACGAGCTCCAATCTTCACCAGCAACTAGCAACGCTATAAGAGGGGCCGAGCAAAGCGGTAACATAGCCAATCAACGGTTTGCTAGGACATGGTGGGTTAGAGGTTTGACATGGCAATTTGGGAGGCATGATAAGCAAGTGGTAGGCATCGTAGCATAGGCATAGCAAAAGAGCGAGCATCTAGCAAGCAAAGATAGAAGTGATCTCGAGGGTATGATCATCTTGCCTACAAAGTTGTTAGAGTTGACTTGGTCGTCGTAAGCAAACTCAACGGGCTCCTCGTTCGCGAACTCGTCTCCCGGCTATACCCAAACAAGACAAACAAGCAAAAAGGAACACAATCAACCACGTGCAATGCTCAAACAACATGATGCAAACATGGTATGCTATGCGGGATGTGGTATGTGATGCGTATGCAAGATTTGACAAGGAATGATTGAACCTGGCCTCAAATTGGAAATCCAAGAGTGCCACTGCAAAGGTGAGGTGATTTCGGTTGAAATCGATATAAAGATCACCGGAATCGGATGCATGGTTTGGAAATGGCAAGCAAAACAAATATGGCACCGATCTGCGATAATCAGCAAGTAGCCATCTAAATGCATCAAGACAATTATGCTACAACACTCAAACATGACAACAATATTCATGGCAGGGGTCCACTAATAATGCTTGATAAAAGATGAACACTGAGCTATGACTAATTCATCCATTAACAGGTTTAAACAAGCATGGCAAAAATGCAAATGATAACAGGTTTCAGACTTAGTGAAATTAACACAAGTCTAGAATTTAACATCAGGTAGCACACTTTAGAGCATGAAAACTACATGCTACAGGAACTTAACATGGCAAAGCAAGGCATGGCATGAAGCTACTCAAAGCACTTAACAAAAGTCCCTTAGTGACCTTGAGCCAAAAGGGATCAGAAAATACAATTGCAAGCATGTGAACATGGCAAAAACATAATCAGATTACAGACTTAGTGAAAAACTGGAGCATGCAAATCAGTTAACGAGTATGCATGTTTACGAGCTCGATGCACTCACTACAGAGCATAGCATGGCAAACTAAGCATACACCCATCAAGAATACATGTCCTAGAAGCTAGACATGGCAAGAAGAATAACATAGCATGCCCGGATCATTAGCAACATCCTCGGCAAAATCGCTAACAAGTCAACAATCTGCCAGGATTCACGATATAGCAAAAGTAGAGCTCGATTGACTCAAGCTAGGGTGCCCCATAAATTCAAAAAAAGACATGTATGGATAGAGCACCACAATTTTAACAAATCATCCTTACTGATCATCCTCAAAAGAGGCACAGATCACTAGGAAACAACATGAACATATGGCATACCGACAAAATCAGGACAAGGACTTAGTGAAAAACTAAGTCCCTGAAATCAGCATTACCGAGTACGCTACTTTGCAAGCTTGTGCTAGTCACCACACATATCACAAAAATACATGGTAAACACCTCTGTAAAGATGGCATGGTATATAACAAAACACATGTAGAGCTCAGGAGCAAATCATGCACACATTAATCATTGAAAAAATGACAAAAATATATTTGATGAAACTGATCTGATAGTTTTATCACATAGCCCTCTTCCAACAGCATTTCGAGCATCAAGATGAGCTCAAATGAAAATGATGCACTGAGATGAAATGATGTACTCTTTGAGGCGAACATTTTGATATGCTACACGCGCAAATAGGAGCTACGGATGCAGAGATACAACATGATGAGGTTGCCTAAAAATACTGAAAAACTTGGGACTTAGTGAAAATTTACCCTCCGGATCTAGGGTTTGCTGTTCACCGATCCAGATCTGGTCGCGGTACTGTTCACTGGAGGAGACTCGAGGTCGCTGGCGAGGACCTTCTACTCCGGCAAGGAAGAAGCACCGCTCCGGCGCGGGGAAAGCCGGATCCGGCGAGAAGGACGGCGGCGCGGCCCTCGGGCGCCTCGGGACGCCGCGGCGCCGTCGGAGAAGGAGGGCGGCGAGGTGGCGAGGAGGGACGCGGCGGCCGGCAATGGCGGGCGCGGTGGCTGGCGCAACGACGGCAAGGTGGCGGGGCGGCGCAGGCGAACGGCGTCGGGGAAGACGAGGCGGCGCGGGCAAGACGGCTCTGGCCCGGCTCGGTGGCGGGGAGGGCCGCGCGCGGGCCGGCGCGGGCGAGGCGGCAATGTGGGGCGCGCGCTACCACGTGGCACACCCCGGTTGGCGGCGGCGATTTGTCCGGTGGAGGCGAACGTGTCCGGTGGCGGCGGAGACGAATTTCTAGGGTTTCGGGGGAAGAAGACCCGTGATTTTCGAAGGGGAGGCTATTTATAGGCATAGAGGGAGCTAGGAAGCTCCATGTGGAGTGCGGTTTTCGGCCACGCGATTGTGATCGAACGACCGAGAAGATGGAGAGGGTTTAGGTGAGTTTTGGGCCAAATTGGAGGGGTGTTGGGCTGCAACACAAACGAGGCCTTCTCGGTCCCTCGGTTAACCGTTGGAGTATCAAACGAAGTCCAAATGGTACGAAACTTGATAAGCGGTCTACCGGTAGTAAACCAAGGCCGCATGACAAGTCTCGGTCCAATCCGGAAATGTTTAATCCCCACACACGAAAAGAGGTAGAAAGGGGCACCGGAGGAGATATGAGCGCCGAAATGCAAAACGGACAACGGGGAAAATGCTCGGATGCATGAGACGAACACGTATGCAAATGCAATGCACATGATGACATGATATGAGATGCATGACACAGATAACAACACATAGAGACAAAAACCCGAACCCGAGGAAAATAAAATAACTTAGCACCGGAAACGACAAGAGTTGGGATACATATAAGGTAAATTACATCCAGGGTGTTACAAGCTGCTACCTCTTGAGCACTGCGTTGGTTTTCCTTTGAAGAGGAAAGGGTGATGCAACAAAGTAGCGTAAGTATTTCCCTCAGTTTTTAAGAACCAAGGTATCAATCCAGTAGGAGACTACACGCAAGTCACCTCGCACCTACACAAACAAATAAGAACCTTGCAACCAACGTGATAAAGGGGTTGTCAATCCCTTCACGACCACTTGCAAAAGTGAGATATGATAGAGATAATAAGATAAATATTTTTGGTATTTTTATGATATAGATTGAAAGTAAAGATTGCAAAGTAAAATAGATTGGAAACTTATATGATGGAAGATAGACCCGGGGGCCATAGGTTTCACTAGTGGCTTCTCTCAAGATAGCATAAGTATTACGGTGAGTAAACAAATTACTATCGAGCAATTGATAGAAAAGTGGATAATTATGAGAATATCTAGGCATGATCATGTATATAGGCATCACGTCCGTGACAAGTAGACCGAAACGATTCTGCATCTACTACTATTGCTCCACACATCGCCCGCTATCCAGCATGCATCTAGAGTATTAAGTTCATAAGAACAGAGTAATACATTAGGCAAGATGACATGATATAGAGGGATAAACTCAAGCAATATGGTATAAACCCCATCTTTCTATCCTCGATGGCAACAATACAATACGTGCCTTGCTGCCCCTGCTGTCACTGGGAAAGGATACCACAAGATTGAACCCAAGGCTAAGCACTTCTCCCATTGCAAGAAAGATCAATCTAGTAGGCCAAACCAAACTCATAATTCGAAGAGACTTGCAAAGATAACAAATCATACATAAAAGATTTCAGAGAAAAATCAAATATTGTTCATAGATAATCTTGAGCATAAACCCACAATTCATCGGATCTCGACGAACACACCGCAAAAAGAATTACATCGAATAGATCTCCAAGAAGATCGAGGAGAACTTTGTATTGAGATCCAAAGAGAGAGAAGAAGCCATCTAGCTAATAACTATGGACCCGAAGGTCTGTGGTAAACTACTCACACATCATCGAAGAGGCTATGGTGTTGATGTAGAAGCCCTCCGTGATTGATTCCCCCTCCGGCGGAGCTCCGGAAAAGGCCCCAAGATGGGATCTCTTGGGTACAGAAGGTTGCGGTGGTGGAAATAGTGTTTCGTGGTGCTCCTGGATGTTTTTGGGGTATATGGATATATATAGGAGGAAGAAGTAGGTCGGTGGAGCTACGAGGGGCCCACGAGGGTGGGGGCGCGCCCAGGGGGTAGGTGCGCCTCCCTGCCTCGTGGCCTCCTCGCTCCTTTCTGGACGTCTACTCCAAGTCCCCTGGATCACATTTGTTCCAAAAATAACTCTCCCGAAGGTTTCATTTTGTTTGATATTCCTTTTCTGCAAAACACTAAAATAGGCAAAAAAACAACAATTTGCACTGGGCCTTGGGTTAGTAGGTTAGTCCCAAAAATAACATAAAAGTGTATAATAAAGCCCATTAAACATCCAGAACATATAATATAATAGCATGGAACAATCAAAAATTATAGATACGTTGGAGACGTATCTTGCATCTCCAAGCTTAATTTCTGCTCGTCCTTGAGTAGGTAAATGATAAAAACAAAATTTTTGATGTGGAATGCTACCTAGCATAATTCTCAATGTAATTTTATTTATTGTGGCATGAATATTCAGATCTAAGAGATTCAAGACAAAAGTTTAATATTGACATAAAAATAATAATACTTCAAGCATACTAACTAAGCAATCATGTATTCTCAAAATAACATGGCCAAAGAAAGTTCATCCCTACAAAATCATATAGTTTGGTCATGCTTCATTTTCGTCACACAAGAATGCTCTCATCATGCACAACCCCGATGACAAGCCAATCAATTGTTTAATACTTTAGTAATCTCAAACCTTTTCCAATTTTCACGCAATACATGAGCGTGAGCCATGGATATAGCACTATGGGTGGAATAGAATATAATGATAGGAGTTATGTGGAGAAGACAAAAAAAGAGAAAGTCTCACATCGACGCGACTAATCAACGGGCTAGGGAGATGCCCATCAATTGATGTCAATGCAAGGAGTAGGGATTGCCATCCAACGGATGCACTTGAGCTATAAATGTATGAAAGCTCAACAAAAGAAACTAAGTGGGTGTGCATCCAACTTGCTTGCTCACGAAGACCTAGGGAATTTGAGGAAGCCCATTGTTGGAATATACAAGCCAAGTTCTATAATGAGAAATTCTCACTAGTATATGAAAGTGGCAAAACAAGAGACTCTCTATCATAAAGATCATGGTGCTACTTTGAAGCACAAGTGTGCAAAAAAAGGATAGTAGCATTGTCCCTTTTTATTTCTCTTTTTATGGCCTTTCCTTTTTTGGCCTTCCCCTTTGGGGGGGGGGGACAATGCTCTATTAATGATGATCATCACACTTCTATTTATTTACAACTCAATAATTACAACTCGATACTAGAAGAAAATATGACTCTATATGAATGCCTCCGGCGGTGTACCGGGAAGGGCAATGAATCAAGAGTGACATGTATGATAAATTATGCATGGTGGCTTTGCCACAAATACGATGTCAACTACATGATCATGCAAGGTAATATGACAATGATGAAGCGTATCATAAATGAAATGGTGGAAAGTTGCATGGCAATATCTCCCGGAATGGCTATGGAAATGCCATAATAGGTAGGTATGGTGGCTGTTTTGAGGAAGATATAAGGAGGTTTATGTGTGATAGAGCGTATCATATCACGGGCTTTGGATGCACCGGCGAAGTTTGCACCGACTCTCAAGGTGAGAAATGGCAATGCACGGTACCGAAGAGGCTAGCAATGATGGAAAGGTGAGAGTGTGTATAATCCATGGACTCAACATTACTCATAAAGAACTCACATACTTATTGCAAAAATCTATAAGTCATCAAAAACCAAGCATTACGTGCATGCTCCTAGGGGGATAGATTGGTAGGAAAAGACCATCGCTCATCCCCGACCACCACTCATAAGGAAGACAATCAAAGAACACCTCATGTTTCAAATTCGTTACACAACGGTTACCATACGTGCATGCTACGGGACTTGCAATCTTCAACACAAGTATTTCTAAAATTCACAACTACTCAAATAGCACAACTCTAATATCACCATCTTTATATCTCAAAACAATTATCAAGTATCAAACTTCTCATAGTATTCAATGCACCATTTTATGAAAGTTTTTATTATACCAATTTTGGATGCCTATCATATTAGGACCAATTTTATAGCAAAGCAAATTACCATGCTGTTCTAAAGGACTCTCAAAATAATATAAGTGAAGCATGAGAGATCAATTATTTCTATAAAATAAAACCACCACCGTGCTCTAAAAGATATAAGTGAAGCACTAGAGCAAAATAATCTAGCTCAAAAGATATAAGTGAAGCACATAGAGTATTCTAATAAATTCCGATTCATGTGTGTCTCTCCAAAAAGGTGTGTACATAAAGTATGATTGTGGTAAACTAAAAAGCAAAGACTCAAATCATACAAGACGCTCCAAGCAAAACACATATCATGTGGTGAATAAAAATATAGCCTCAAGTAAAGTTACCGATGGACGAAGACGAAAGAGGGGATGCCTTCCGGGGCATCCCCAAGCTTAGGCTTTTGGTTGTCCTTGAATTTTACCTTGGGCTGCCTTTGGAATCCCCAAGCTTAGTATCTTGCCACTCCTTATTCCATAATCCATCAAATATTTACCCAAAACTTGAAAACTTCACAACATAAAACTCAACAGAAAATCTGATGAGCTCCATTAGTATAAGAAAACAAACCACCACTTAAGGTACTATAATGAACTCATTATTTATTTATATTGGTGTTAAACCTAATGTATTCCAACTTCTCTATGGTTCATACCCTCCGATACTAGCCATAGATTCATCAAAATAAGCAAACAACACACGAAAAACAGAATCTGTCAAAAACAGAACAGTATGTAGTAATCTGTAGGTTTTGAATACTTATGTAACCCCAAAAATTCTGAAATAAATTGTTGGACGTGAGGAATTTGTCTATTAATAATCTGAAAAAAGAATCAACTTAATCCCACTCTCCAGTAAAAAATGGCAGCAAATCTCGTGAGTGCTAAAGTTTCTGTTTTTTGGAGCAAGATCGCAAAAACTTCCCCCAAGTTTTCCCAAAGGTTCTACTTGGCACAAACACTAATTAAAAGCATAAAACCACATCTAAACAGAGGCTATATTAATTATTTATTACTAAACAGAACTAAAAAGCAAGAAACAAAAATAAAATTGTGTTGCCTCCCAACAAGCGCTATCGTTTAACGCCCTAGCTAGGCATAAAAGCAAGAATAGATCTAGGTATTATCATCTTTGGTTTGCAATCCATAAGTGGCTCTCATAATATATACATAAGGTAATTAATTTTATTTCTAGGAAAGTGTTCCATGCCTTTCCTTAACGGAAATTGGAATCTAATATTCCCTTCTTTCATATCAATAATTGCACCAATCGTTCTAAGGAAAGGTCTACCAAGAATAATGGGACATGTAGGATTGCAATCAATATCAAGAACAATGAAATCTACGGGCACATAATTCCTATTTGCAACAATAAGAACATCATTAATCCTTCCCATAGGTTTCTTAATAGTGGAATCCGCGAGGTGCAAATTTAAAGAACAATCATCAAATTCACGGAAACCTAACACATCACACACAGTTTTTGGAATCGTGGAAATGCTAGCACCCAAATCACATAAAGCATAGCATTCATGATCTTTAATTTTAATTTTCATAGTAGGTTCCCACTCATCATGAAGTTTTCTAGGGATAGAAACTTCTAATTCAAGCTTTTCTTCATAAAATTGCATTAAAGCATCAACGATATGTTTGGTAAAAACTTTATTTTGACTATAAGCATGCGGAGAATTTAGCATGAATTGTAAAAAGGAAATACAATCTATCAAAGAGAAATTATCATAATTAAATCCCTTTAAATCCAAAATAGTGGGTTCATTGCTAAGTAAAGTTTTGACCTCTTCAATCCCACTTTTATTAATTTTTGCATCAAGATCTAAAAACTCCGAATCATTGGGACGCCTTTTAACTAAAGTTGACTCATCTCCAGTCCCATCATTATCAAGATTCATATTGCAAAACAAAGATTTAATAGGAGACACATCAATCACTTTTAGATCTTCATCCTTATTATCATCAAGTTCTTCCGGTTTGGCGGCCATCTTATTAACTAAGGTGGCCTGCTTATCCGAAATTTGGGCTATTAAGTTTTCAAGATGAGCGAACTGAGATTTCAGACCATAAAATTCTTTAGACATATCATCAAGCTCTTTATTCATGTACCCCATAAAACTTTTTTGTTCTTTAAGCTCGTTTCTGAAGAAATTATTATGCTCAAACTGCAAGGACATTACACTTCTAACGTTGTTTTCAATTTCTTCCAACCTTCTAAGGTGAGGATCAACCCTTTTTGGTAAAGCCATCGCGGCAAACAATCCAACACGCACACAAGAAGCGAGCGAAAAGGAGGCAAACAGAAAATTAGGGCGAATAAAACGGCAAGGGTGAAGTGGGGGAGAGGAAAACGAGAGGCAAATAGCAAATAATGTAATGCGACGGATAAGAGTTTGTGATGGGTACTTGGTATGTCTTGACTTGTGCGTAGATGTCCCCGGCAACGGCGCCAGAAATCCTTCTTGCTACCTCTTGAGCACTGTGTTGGTTTTCCCTTGAAGAGGAAAGGGTGATGCAACAAAGTAGCGTAAGTATTTCCCTCAATTTTTGAGAACCAAGGTATCAATCCAGTAGGAGACTACACGCAAGTCACCTCGCACCTACTCAAACAAATAAGAACCTTGCAACCAACGCGATAAAAGGGGTTGTCAATCCCTTCACGACCATTTGCAAAAGTGAGACCTGATAGAGATAATAAGATAAATATTTTTGGTATTTTTATGATATATATTGAAAGTAAAGATTGCAAAGTAAAATAGATTGGAAACTTATATGATGGAAGATAGACCCGGGGGCCATAGGTTTCACTAGTGCCTTCTCTCAAGATAGCATAAGTATTACGGTGGGTAAACAAATTACTGTCAAGCAATTGATAGAAAAGTGCATAATTATGACAATATCTAGGCATGATCGTGTATATAGGAATCACGTCCGCGACAAGTAGACCGAAACGACTCTGCATCTACTACTATTACTCCACACACCGACTGCTATCCAGCATGCATCTAGAGTATTAAGTTCATAAGAATAGAGTAACGCATTAGGCAAGATGACATGGTGTAGAGGGATAAACTCAAGCAATATGATATAAACCCCATCTTTTTATCCTCGATGGAAATAATACAATATGTGCCTTGCTGCCCCTACTGTCACTGGGAAAGGACACTGCAAGATTGAACCCAAAGCTAAGCACTTCTCCCATTGCAAGAAAGATCAATCTAGTAGGCCAAACCAAACTGATAATTCGAAGATACTTGCAAAGATAACAAATCATACATAAAAGATTTCAGAGAAGAATCAAATATTGTTCATAGATAATCTTGATCATAAACCCACAATTCATCGGATCTCGACAAACACACTGCAAAAAGAATTACATCGAATAGATCTCCAAGAAGATTGAGGAAAACTTTGTATTGAGATCCAAAGAGAGAGAAGAAGTCATCTAGCTAATAACTATGGACCCGAAGGTCTATGGTAAACTACTCACACATCATCGGAGAGGCTATGGTGTTGATGTAGAAGCCCTCCGTGATTTATTCCCCCTCCGGCGGAGCTCCGGAAAAGGCCCCAAGACGAGATCTCTTGGGTACAGAAGGTTGCGGTGGTGGAAATAGGGTTTCGTGGTGCTCCTAGATGTTTTTGGGGTATATGGATATATATATAGGAGGAAGAAGTAGGTCGGTGGAGTTGTGAGGGGCCCACGAGGGTGGGGGACGTGCCCAGGGGGGCAGGCGCGCCTCCCTACCTTGTGGCCTCCTTGCTCCTTTCTTGACGTCTAATTCAAGTCCTGTGGATCATGTTTGTTTCCAAAAATAACTCTTCCGAAGGTTTCATTTCGTTTGGATTCCGTTTGATATTCCTTTTCTGCGAAACACTGAAATAGGCAAAAAACAACAATTTGCACTGGGCCTTGGGTTAGTAGGTTAGTCCCAAAAATAATATAAAAGTGTATAATAAATCCCATTAAACATCCAAAACAGATAATGTAATAGCATGGAATAATAAAAAATTATAGCTACATTGGAGACGTATCACGAGCCATCAGGCGTACTTCGTCGCACCTGGCGCCGCCCCTTACCCGACCCTCCTTGTAGCGCTGGCCACGGGCGGCTACGGTGTCACCCCCGCGTCTCCCTATGGTGGGTTCTACCCACCCTAGGTGCCGACGCCGTGGGGTCCCGCCCTGCTCGCCGCCCTGCACTCGGCTCCGTCACCTTGGAACTACGGTGGCGGCGGTGAGGTACATGGACTCGGGCGCCACTGCTCACATGACTGCTCATCCCGGTAACCTCACGTCTTGCACTCTCGTTCATACTCCCACTCACATCACCGTTGGTAACGGTTCCTCTCTACCATTACACATGTCGGTCATATGTCGTTTCCTTCCACTTCTACTCATATTAACATGTCTAATGTTCTCGTCTCTCCGGAATTAGTTACCAACCTTGTCTCTCTTCGTCCCTTACTCGTGAGATCCCTATTACTGTTGAATTTGATGATGTTGGCTTTTCTGTGAAGGAAGCCCGTACACGGATGGTACTCCACCGATGTGATAGTCCGGACGAGCTCTACCCGGTGCATCCTTCCACCGCCACCACCGAGGGAGTCCTGGACTAAGGGGTCCTCGGACATCCGGCCTGATATCCATGGGCCAGACTGATGGGCTGTGAAGATCGAAGACCATACTTGTGTCCGGATTGGACTCTGCTTGGCTTGGAAGGCAAGCTTGGCGACCGAAGATTCCCTTTTATGTAACCGACTCCATGTAAACCCTAGATCCCCTCGGTGTCTATATAAACCGAAGGGGATAGTCTGGAAAGGACAACGCATATACTCATTACCATACCCACATAGGCTAGACTTCTAGGGTTTAGACATACGATCTCGTGGTAGATCAACTCTTGTAATATTCATATTCATCAAGATCAATCAAGCAGGAAGTAGGGTATTACCTCCATAGAGAGGGCTCGAACCTGGGTAAACATTGTGTCCCCCGTCCTTTGTTACCATCGATCCTAGACGCACAGTTCGGGACCCCCTACCCGATATCTGCCGGTTTTGACAACGACATTGGTGCTTTCATTGAGAGTTCCACTATGCCATCGGCAGAAGGCTTGATGGCCCCTTCGATCGTCAATAATGACGCTGTCCAAGGAGGAACCTTCCTTCCCGGACAGATCTTCGTATTTGGCGACTTCGTACTGCGGGCCAACCTGCTTGGCCATCTGGAGCAGATCGACAGCTACGCCCCTGGCCATCAGGTCAGATTCAGGAGCTTAAATTATGCCACGGACATCCATGGAGATTTGATCTTCGACGGATTTGAGACCATGGCAGCCGCTCCCGATTGCTTCAATGAACATGGCTTAGACCTATCATCGGGCAGGACCCAGGAGATAGCTCCTGTCGCAGGTCCGGCTTTAAATCCGGAGCAGATCAAATCGCCCGAAGATGGGAAGCTTGACTCCATCACAGGGGCTACCGATCCCGCAGCGTTGGAGCCGCACACAGATTCCACTTCCTACGGTATCTGCATCAACGAAACCCTGGACTCGCCTCTGACGTCGAACTCCGAACCCTCTGAGCCCGCATATTCCGAACTCGATCGGTTATCGATCTTCAAGTTCAGCGCCGTAGATGTCTTCCAACACACGCCCATGGGTGACATACTAAACTCTCTAAAAAAACCTACCCCTGGCAAACGACCATAGTTCGTTCGGTTCGAACTTTCAGCGGATGATGGAGAATTTTGTTTCCCACCCGCCACCCAGCTCGTAGCCACTGTTGAAGACCTAACAAACACGCCCGGCCCCTGCCCCGAAGACATCGACGGTTTGGACGACGATGAGGGGCAAGGCTAGAGCTTATTACCCGTTCGACAGGGGAAGACCACTTCCTGGTATGACATGTGTATGAAAGACACACCTTACGGCGCTCTCAACGATGATAAGGAGAATCCGGCCGAGAATAAACCGCCTGGTACACGGCCTGGAAACCGGCACCCTAGGCCACATCACCCAAGAGAAAACACTGCCAACACCAGAGAAGACGACACCACGGACAACAAAGACCCTGCTGAGGTAGAATCCGAGCAAGATGAACAGGAAGGCAGGCAGGACAACTCTGATGAATAGACCACATATGGGGACTCGGAGGATAGCAATTATCTCCCACCCTTCAAGGAAGAGGAGATCCTCGACGACGAAGACTTTATCATGCCCAAGGAACCTCTTGAGCAGGAGCGCTTTAAACGACAACTTATAGCCACTGCAAGGAGCCTAAGAAAGAAGCAGCTGCAGCTTCAAGCAAGCCAAGATTTGCTCGATGATAGATGGACCGAGGTCTTGGCCGCCGAAGAACACGGCCTTAGCAGCCCAGTCAAAAGCCACCCAAAGGATAGGTGGCTCCCTCAATACGATGGCAGGGCGATGGAGCCCATACCACCATCGAATAATGCGGCGGGCCGACCACAGTTCGGTCCAGTCAAAGCAGCATCCCAAGCAGAGCACCATACCAACCCATCTGGCCATCAAAACAAAACAGCTCGGAGGAATACCCGCGATATCAATCAATACACTGAGGGTAGAGCAGGATGTACACGATCGACGTATAGATCACGAAGATATATCCCGACCGACGATGATCGCCTATTCGGACGCTATAAAGCCGACCATGCCCAGGCCATACACCGTAAACGAAACCTGCGGAGGTGCTTCATAGTGTGGCCCAACATAGAGGAGCCGCACACCCTCTCTGCTTCACTAACGAAGTAATGGAGCACGAATTCCCAGACGGGTTTAAACCCATCAACATCGAATCATACGATGGAACAACAGATCCCGCGGTATGGATCGAGGATTATCTCCTTCATATTCACATGGCCCATGTAGACAACCTCCACGCCATTAAATACCTACCTCTCAAGCTTAAAGGCCAGCTCGATACTGGCTAAACAGTTTGCCAGAAAATTCCATCGGCAACTAGGAAGATTTGGAAGATGCCTTTTGAGGCAATTTCCAGGGAACATATGTCCGACCATTATATGCCGATGACTTAAGTCACATTTTCCAAGAGGCCGGCGAGTCAGCCATGGAGCTCTGGACTAGGTTCTTAGTAAAAAAGAACCAAATTGTTGACTGTCCGGACACAGAAGCCCTTGCGGCCTTCAGACACGGCGTCCGGGACAAATGGCTAGCGCGTCACCTCGGCCAAGAAGGACCCAAATCCATGGCAGCCCTTACCGCTCTAATGACCCGCTTCTGCGCGGGAGAAGACAACTGGCTAGCTCGTAAAAATAACGACGCCAGCAACCCGGACACCTCTGATATCTGAGATGGCAACGGCAAGCCACGACGAACCGAACACAACAGTCGCAGTAATATACGCGACACAATGGTGAACGCCGGATTTCACAATCCGAAGCTCGGTCAACGGAAGAAGCCACTAAAGGCAAACCAGGATGGACCATCCACCCTCGACAAGATATTGGACCGACCTTGTCAGATTCACGGTCAACCTGATATGCCATCTAATCATACCAACCGAAACTGTTGGGTCTTCAAGCAGGCAGGCAAGCTTAATGCTGATCACAAGGGGAGGAGGCCACCAGGCGATAAAGACAACAGATCAGCTCGCCAGCAGAACGCCAGGGGCTAGAAACAGTTTCCCTCCGACGTTTGACTACTCCGGGAACACGAATAGCAGTCCGTCTTCCGCCACCCACATACTGTACTGGCAAGATTTTCACCACGCGCACATCACTACACATTCAAGATACCATGGGCATCGGCGGAAGCATAATACGGACAACCCTGCAAGCATTCCCGTAACATTTTCTATCTGCTTACTTTATTTTTTTGTATCATTCCTAAATAACAGGTGACCAGCCAGACAACATCTACAACAGACTCTATCGGAGTCCGGACCCGTACGCTCACCTAAGGGGCTACTTCCGTTAAGGATTCCCCTCCCCGAGGCCGGGCGACGCAGACATGCAACAGGAGGTCCAAAATAATATTTTGTGGACTATACTCTTTATTCCGAGCCTGTAATATGCCCTTCTTCCAATGATCCCGACCCCGAGCATGTCAAATAGCCGGGTTCACGGTTCCCTTTTTATTATTATCATATATATACATAAATTTACCATTGGCACATCGCTCCGTTCTCAGTAAGTCTCATCCGAACCAATCTTTTATACTCTTTCAACAATAGGTACGGCCTTAACGGCTGCTCCGCAGATACACCTCAGCATACTCTGCCAGGGGCTCGGCATGGGAACGAATGAGCTGCCAGTAAAAGTCCGAACAACTCTATAGCGTACTTCGGCGTCGCAAGTTTGGCCTTATATGCATCAGCTCCGAATCATTGTCTTGGGTCAATAGTTGGGTTGCCCGGCTCCTGTGTTTGCTACCCTACGTTCCACCCTATCGGCTAGGGTAGTAAAAGGAGAACTACTGCGATTGTGCCCTGGCTTATACCGGGTGAGCACCTCAGTAGAGAAAGCCGAAAACTGACTATCATTATGCGGCGAGAGCTGGTCAACCACTTGACGACTTGTTGGAATCCTTAGTGATTCTCCGTGTAACACAAATAATATTTTTCAGATTAGATATGCAAGGCACCACACGCCGCATACACACCAGGGGCTATGTCGTAGCCCCACCATGAAACTCCTATGGTTAAGTGAAAGTGTTAACGCATTATAGTCCGATTGCCTGGTTCGCCGCATTATCACCTCCTTCATGGACCAAGACGTTGGATAAAGAGTGATTAAATGCTTTTCCGAACACCCCCGTACTTCCTACGAGGGGGCTGAAGCCGACGACTGGAAAACTTTCAGATTATATTAAAACAACCGCACAGGAGGAATTCAAGCTTTCGAGCAAAACACAAATAGATTAACTATAAAGTTGTCTTTTATAATCATCATACACCTCATTCGAACATTATGCTTTTCGAGCATTGACCCTCTATCAAGTGGGCGGCCTCCAAGACGTCTCCAAAATAACGCTCTGGTTCCGGACGGTCCTTGCCATCAGGCGGACCCTTCGTTGCGATGTCGATGGCCTTCATCTTTCCCCAGAATGTCTTGACTCATGCAAGGGCCATCCGCACACCTTCAATGCACGCTGATCGCTTCACAACATCGATTCGCGACACCGCATCGACAAGTTTCTGCACCAAACCGAAATAGCTACTCGGAACAGGTTCGGTTGGCCACAGCCGGATTATAACATCCTTCATGGCAGCGCTGGATACCCTATGAAGTTCAGCCCATTGGGACATCTGTTCATTAAGCAGCAGCGGGCGCTTCGACGCACCGAACTGTGACCAAAAAAGCTTCTCCGTGGCATATCCAGCTCGTGCTTGGTAATACCGCGCTGCATCGGAAGAACTCTTCGGCAAGTCCAAATATTCGTCCGGAGAACTCCACACTTTGTTCAGCTGAGCATAGTCCGGGTCGTTGGATTTAATCTGCAGTAGAAAAGGCTTTCCAGCCACTATCTCTTTCGCCTGCCGAACCTCCTCACGGAGTGCTATGGACTCTGATCGCGCTTCTCTTGCCTCCTGTCGGGCCTTGTCCAGTTCATCCGTTAAGGCTTCATTCTCCTTCTCAAGAATTTCGCAGTGGCCAGTGGCATTCTCCAAGCAAGTGTCATTGTGGATACCTTCTCCTCAACCTGGCATCGTGCAGCTTGTTCGCTTTCAGTTCAACCAATGCCTCTGCAGCAGCAACATCACTCAACCAGGCCCGCTCATTGGCCCGGACTAGCTTCGCCCGAAGAGCCTCAACGGCGGTAGCACCATCTGCATTTCATGCGCATTTCATATAAAGCTCTTTCCTGCGTCAAGCACACTGGTGTAAAGAATGCTCGAAATACATCAAGACGCCTGTTGATCAACACAATGTCATCCTCTGCAATATCCAGATTTTGCTGGAGTTCGGCCACTTCCGTATTCCGGGCAGCCACAAGAGGGGCAACAGCCTGTATTTCAAATTAAACCAAGGTTAATACCTGAGCATATCTCTTTGATCCTCCAATTGCTTCCTTCGGAAGACAGTCCAATTCTCAGGGGCTACTGCATATACAACAGGTGCATTCTGTCAATAAAATTTAATTGACAAAACTACATCACAAACCTCAAAACCTCGTAGAAGGCTCGTAAAAGCCTCGTTCAATCCACTCTTCGCGGATAAAATCCAATCCTTTTAACCACCGTAGCCATCAAAGTACGGTGCTCTTCTGAAAGGGATGCTCGTCGTAGCAAGTCCGTCAGCTGCTCCGGCACCCTTGGGTCTTCGGAAACCGCCGCCGAAGTATGGCCTTCCCGTGAAGGATCCCGCTTACTTACCTCCAGAATCATCTCCGGCTGTAAACCGGATGGTTCGGGGACTCCAGTCTTGATCCCGGAACCCCGAGTGACAGAGGCGCCGCCTTCAGGTAACGCCTTCTCCGTTTCTTGTACCACTTGGTGTTCGGGAGGAGCCCTTCGGGACAATACCTTGGTATCATCCCCCTATCGGGCAATGGGGCCGGAGAAGGCGTATCACTCTCCATCATCTCCGGAAGAAGATCTCCCGAGGAGGAGAATGATTGAGAAGCACCAGGCTTTAACCTGCGTGGATGAACATATATCAGATGATTACTTCACTAATAGGAAAAGAATGAGGTTCCCCAGCCACGCTTATGTTTTGCCGCGAGGTTCGTCCTCGTCATCATTCGCCCGGCCCAAGCCGCTCGATGACGGTGCTTTTCCCTTCTTGGAAGGCTTCCCCTCCTGACCTTTGGAGGCAGCCCTCCTCTTGCCCTGGAAGGCTCCCTCTGCACTTTTTCCCTTGGGTAAAAGGGTTTCGGTTTCCCCGAACGCGACCACCTGGTATGGTGTCAGAACCAGCATCCTCGTCAGCAGGTCGGTCGCAGGGCCTTCGGGAAGAGGCGCCGGACACCAGATCAACACCACTTTCTTTAGCCAGTCCTGTACAGGGATGGATTGTTCAATATCTTGTTAAGATATACCTGAATGGAAGGTGCTTGGATACCGAATACTTACCGAAGTGTCCGGATGGTTGCAGTCAAGACCAACGTCTTTGGTGGTGTCCGGCGATTGCTCTCGTTCCCCGAAATATAATTTCCACATTCCTTCGTGCGTAGCACCGAAGAAGTTCTGTAGGGTCCCCGCACTTTTGGGTTAAACTCCCACATACGAAGAGGCCGCCGCTGACATGGCAGGATCCGGCGGACTAGCATTATTTGAACGACGTTCACAAGATCGATGCCCTTCTCAATAAGGCTTCAGATGTGACTTTGTAGAGACTACACTCCATTGACGGATCCCAAGTCCAACCCCTTATTGACCCATGAAGCCAGCTGAACTGGAGGGCCGGGTCAGAACGCAGGTGTAGCGGCCCACTTGGAGCTCCACGGCTCGTTGACATAAAACCACCCCTACTGCCATAGGTCTGAAGATTTGGCGAAAGATCCTTCAGGCCAAACCGCGCTGGCCAGTTTGCTTATTATGACGCTGCCGCACTCTGCCTGCTCCTCCTCTGCCACCTGCGGCCTCACATCGAAGGTCTTGAGCCACAAACCAAAGTGCGGAGGAGTCCGGAGTAAGGCTTCACACGTGACGATAAATGTCGAGATGAGGAGAATAGAGTCCGGGGTCAGATCGTGAAAATCTAGCCCATAGTAGAACATGAGCCCCCGGACGAAGGGGTTAAGCGCGAACCCTAGCCTGTGAAGAAAGTGAGACACAAATACAACCCTCTCGCCATATCTGGGGGTCGGTACGACTTGCCCTCGCGCCGGAAGCCGATGAAAGATTTCCGAGGTCACGTACCTCGCTGCGCGAAGCTCCGCAATGTCCTCCTCTCTGACAGAAGAAGCCACCCACCGGCCCTGATGATATGTTTCCAACATATCTATAATTTTTGATTGCTCCATGTTATATTATCTACTGTTTTGGACATTATTGGGATTTATTATCCACTTTTACATTATTTTTGGGACTAACCTATTAACCGGAGGCCCAGCCCAGAATTGCTATTTTTGCCTATTTTAAGGTTTCGAAGAAAAGGAATATCAAACGGAGTCCAAACGGAATGAAACCTTCGGGAACGTGATTTTCTCACCGAACATGATCCATGAGACTTGGACCCTACGTCAAGAAACAAAGGAGGAGGCCATGAGGTAGGGGGGCGCGCCTACCCCCCCAGGCGCGCCCTCCACCCTCGTGGGCCCCCTGTTGCCCCACCGACGTACCTCTTCCTCCTATATATACCTACATACCCCCAAACGATCAGATACGGAGCCAAAACCCTAATTCCACCGCTGCAACTTTCTGTATCCACGAGATCCCATCTTGGTGCCTATTCCGGAGCTCCGCCGGAGGGGGCATCCATCACGGAGGGCTTCTACATCAACACCATAGCCTCTCCGATGAAGTATGAGTAGTTTACCTCAGACCTTTGGGTCCATAGTTATTAGCTAGATGGCTTCTTCTCTATTTTTGGATCTCAATACAATGTTCTCCCCCTCTCTTGTGGAGATCTATTTGATGTAATGTTCTTTTTGCGGTGTGTTTGTTGAGACCGATGAATTGTGGGTTTATGATCAAGATTATATATGAACAATATTTGAATCTTCTCTGAATTCTTTTATGTATAGTTGGTTATCTTTGCAAGTCTCTTCAAATTATCAGTTTGGTTTGGCCTACTAGATTGATCTTTCCTGCAATGGGAGAAGTGCTTAACTTTGGGTTCAATCTTGCGGTGTCCTTTCCCAGTGACAGTAGGGGCAGCAAGGCACGTATTGTATTGTTGCCATCGAGGATAAAAAGATGGTTTTTTTATCATATTGCATGAATTTATCCCTCTACATCATGTCATCTTGCTTAAGGCGTTACTCTGTTTTCATGAACTTAATACTCTAGATGCATGCTGGATAGCGGTCGATGAGTGGAGTAATAGTAGTAGATGCAGGCAGGAGTCGGTCTACTTGTCTTGGACGTGATGCCTATATACATGATCATACCTAGATATTCTCATAACTATGCTCAATTCTGTCAATTGCTCAACAGTAATTCGTTCACCCACCGTAAAATACTTATGCTCTTGAGAGAAGCCACTAGTGAAACCTATGGCCCCCGGGTCTATCTTCATCATATTAATCTTCCAATTACTTAGTTATTTCCTTTGCTTTTATTTTACTTTGCATCTTTATCACAAAAATACCAAAAATATTATCTTATCATATCTATCACATCTCACTCTCGTAAGTGACCGTGAAGGGATTGACAACCCCTTATCGCATTGGTTGCGAGGAGTTATTTGTTTTGTGCAGGTACGAAGGACTCGCGCGCAGCCTCCTACTGGATTGATACCTTGGTTCTCAAAACCTGAGGGAAATACTTACGCTACTTTGCTGCATCATCTTTTCCTCTTCAAGGAAATCCAACGCAGTGCTCAAGAGGTAGCAAGAAGGATTTCTGGGGCCGTTGCCGGGGAGTCTACGCAAAAGTCAACATACCAAGTACCCATCACATACCCTTATCTCCCGCATTACATTATTTGCCATTTGCCTCTCGTTTCCCTCTCCCCCACTTCACCCTTGTCGTTTTATTCGCCCTCTCTCTCTCTGTCCTCCCTCTCTTTCTCTATTTGCCTCTTTTTGCCTTCTGCCTTATGTCATAAATTGGGGAAATTATTGCCGTGGATAACAATATATCATGAAAGATTTTGATGCTCCTGCTGAAGAACCCCCTATCTTACATACAAAAAATCCGTATTGGTAGTGGTAATATTATTGGAAAAGGAGTTATCCAAGATTGCTTTATTTGTGCCGGTGCTTTACCTTCTATGGGTAGTTCTATCCTTCATAGAACTAGTAGTCTTGCGGATGCTATTGCCATGCTTGTAGTTGAACTTGAAAGACAATTCATGCACTTGCACCCTTGCATACAAAGAATTTTCCTAGAATTTTCTAATATTGAGCATTCTTCTGTTAAGCGTGCCGCTATCTTTTTGGCTCATGAGTTTAGATTCATAATAAAAGAGGCCAAAGAAATCTTTGCACATTATAGGGTGGACGCTTGCCGTCCTCCCATAGAGGCTATCCTTTTTGATCAAGAAGAAATAATGCGTTTTCAATCTCTAGACTATGTTGCTTTCAATGAAAATATTAGAAAAAGGGTTCCTACCAATGTTCTAGTTGATAGAATTTCTGAACTTAATGATGATTTGGCTATTCGAAATAATGAACTAGGTTATTCTCTTGAGTATAGGCTCACAAAGTTCTGTCAAAAGAATGCTTATAATGATGAATTGGTTGTGCAATACGAATGGCCAAAGGAGGAACCTATACCTCCCAAAGTTGATCTTGGGGACTTTCGTCCGATTAAATTTAGCCCTTTTGATTACTTTTCCTTGCCTCAAAGAAAACTTGCTGCCGAACGTAGAGAATATGAAATGAGTTTTAGTGATCTATCTTACTATTATGGCAATACCTAGATCTATCCTTGCTTTTTATGCCTAGCTAGGGGCGTTAAACGATAGCGCTTGTTGGGAGGCAACCCAATTTTATTTTCATTCCTTGCTTTTTGCTCCTGTTTAGTAATAAATAATTTATCTAGCCTCTGTTTAGGTTGTGTTTTTTGTGTTTAATAAGTGTTTGTGTGCCAAGTAGAACCGTTGGGAAGACTTGGGGAAAGTCTTGATATCTTGCTGTAAAAAAACAGAAACTTTAGCGCTCACGAGAACTGCTACCATTTTTATTTGGAAAGCGCTATTTAGTTAATTCATTTTGAAGATGATCAATAGATAAATTCCTCACGTCCAGCAATTTATTTTAGAATTTTTGGGGTTCCAGATCTTGCTCTAGCTACAGATTACTATAGACTGTTCTGTTTTTGACAGATTCTGTTTTTCGTGTGTTGTTTGCTTATTTTGATGAATCTATGGCTAGTAAAATAGTTTATAAACCATAGAGAAGTTGTAATACAGTAGGTTTAACACCAATATAAATAAAGAATGAGTTCATTACAGTACCTTGAAGTGGTCTTTTCTTTTCTTTCGCTAACGGAGCTCACGAGATTTTCTACTTTAAGTTTTGTGTTGTGAAGTTTTGGGTAAAGATTTGATGGATTATGGAACAAGGAGTGGCAAGAGCCTAAGATTGGGGATGCCAATGGCATCCCCAAGATAGTCTAAGGACACCTAAAAGCCAAAGCTTGGGGATGCCCCGGAAGGCATCCCCTCTTTCGTCTACTTCTATCGGTAACTTTACTTGGAGCTATATTTTTATTCACCACATGATATGTGTTTTGCTTGGAGCGTCTTGTATGATTTGAGTCTTTGCCTTTTAGTTTACCACAATCATCCTTAGTGTACACACCTTTTGAGAGAGACACACATGATTCGGAAATTATTATAATACTCTATGTGCTTCACTTATATCATTTGAGTTATATAGTTTTGCTCTAGTACTTCACTTATATCTTTTAGAGCACGGTGGTGGATTTGTTTTATAGAAACTATTGATCTCTCATGATTCACTTATATTATTTTGAGAGTCTAAAATAGCATGGTAATTTGTTTAAATAATCCTAATATGCTTGGTATTCAAGAATAGTAAAAACTTTCTTATGAGTGTGTTGAATGCTATGAGAAGTTTGATGCTTGATAATTGTTTTGAGATATGAAGATGGTGATATTAAAGTTGTGCTAGTTGAGTAGTTGTGAATTTGAGAAATACTTGTGTTAAAGTTTGTGATTCCCGTAGCATGCACGTATGGTGAACCGTTATGTGATGAAGTCGGAGCATGATTTATTTTTTGATTGTATTCCTTATGAGTGGCGGTCGGGGACGAGCGATGGTCTTTTCCTTCCAATCTATCCCCCTAGGAGCATGCGCATAATACTTTGGTGTGATAACTTGTAGATTTTTGCAACAAGTATATGAGTTCTTTATGACTAATGTTGAGTCCATGGATTATACGCACTTTTCTTCCTCCCACCATTGCTAGCCTCTCTAATACCGCACACCTTTCGCCGGTATCATACACCCACCATATACCTTCCTCAAAACAGCCACCATACCTACCTATTATGGCATTTCCATAGCCATTCCGAGATATATTTCCATGCAACTTTCCACCATTCCGTTTATTATGACACACTCCATCATTGTCATATTGCTTAGCATGATCATGTAGTTGACATCGTATTTGTGGCAAAGCCACCAATCATAATGTTTTCATACATGTCACTCTTGATTCATTGCATATCCCGGTACACCGCCGGAGGCATTCATATAGAGTCATATTTTGTTCTAAGGATCGAGTTGTAATTGTTGAGTTGTAAGAAAATAAAAGTGTGATGATCATCATTATTAGAGCATTGTCCCAGTGAGGAAAGGATGATGGAGACTATAATTCCCCCACAAGTCGGGATGAGACTCCGGACGAAAAAAAGAGGCCATAAAAAAAGGAGAAAAGGCCCAAATAAAAAAAGAGAGAAGGGACAATGTTACTATCCTTTACCACACTTGTGCTTCAAAGTAGCACCATGATATTCATGATAGAGAGTCTCTCATTTCGTCACTTTCATATACTAGTGGGAATTTTTCATTATATAATTTGGCTTGTATATTCCAATGATGGGCTTCATCAAAATGCCCTAGGTCTTCATGAGCAAGCAATTTGGATGCACACCCACTTAGTTTCTTTTGTTGAGCTTTCATATACTTATAGCTCTAGTGCATCCGTTGCATGGCAATCCCTACTCACTCACATTGATATCTATTGATGGGCATCTCCATAGCCCGTTGATATGCCTAGTTGATGTGAGACTATCTTCTCCCTTATTTGTCTTCTCCACAACCACCATTCTATTCCACATATAGTGCTATATCCATGGCTCACGCTCATGTATTGCGTGAAGATTGAAAAAGTTTGAGAATGTCAAAAGTATGAAACAATTGCTTGGCTTGTCATCGGGGTTGTGCATGATTTAAATATTTTGAGTGGTGAAGATAGAGCATAGCCAGACTATATGATTTTGTAGAGATAACTTTCTTTGGCCATATTATTTTGAGAAGACATGATTGCTTTGTTAGTATGCTTGAAGTATTATTATTTTTATGTCAATATTAAACTTTTATCTTGAATCTTTCAGATCTAAATATTCATACCACAATTAAGAAGAATTACATTTAAATTATGCCAAGTAGCACTTCACATCAAAAATTATCTTTTTTATCATTTACCTACTCGAGGACGAGCAGGAATTAAGCTTGGGGATGCTTGATACGTCTCCAACGTATCTATAATTTTTGATTGCTCCATGCTATATTATCAACAATTTTGGACATTATTGGGCTTTATTATCCACTTTTATATTATTTTTGGGACTAACCTATTAGCCGGAGGCCCAACCCAGAATTGCTGTTTTTTTTGCCTATTTTAGGGTTTCGAAGAAAAGGAATATCAAACGGAGTCCAAACGGAATGAAACCTTTGGGAACGTGATTTTCTCACCGAACATGATCCGAGAGACTTGGACCATACGTTAAGAAACAAAGGAGGAGGCCACGAGGTAGGGGCGCGCCTACCCTCCAGGTGTGCCCTCCACCCTCATGGCCCCCCTGTTGCTCCACCAACATACTTCTTCCTCCTATATATACCTATGTACCCCCAAATGACCAGATACGGAGCCAAAACCCTAATTCCACCGCAGCAACTTTCTGTATCCACGAGATCCCATCTTCGGGTTTGTTCCGGAGCTCCGCCGGAGGGGGCATCCATCACTGAGGGGTTCTACATCAACACCATAGCCTCTCCGATGAAGTGTGAGTAGTTTACCTCAGACCTTCAGGTCCATAGTTATTAGCTAGATGGCTTCTTCTCTCTTTTTGGATCTCAATACAATGTTCTCCCCCTCTCTTGTGGAGATCTATTCGATGTAATGTTCTTTTTGCGGTGTGTTTGTTGAGACCGATGAATTGTGGGTTTATGATCAAGATTATCTATGAACAATATTTGAATCTTCTCTGAATTCTTTTATGTATGATTGGTTATCTTTGCAAGTCTCTTCGAATTATCAGTTTGGTTTGGCCTACTAGATTGATCTTTCCTGCAATGGGAGAAGTGCTTAGCTTTGGGTTCAATCTTGCGGTGTCCTTTCCCAGTGACAGTAGGGGCAGCAAGGCACGTATTGTATTGTTGCCATCGAGGATAACAAGATGTTTTTTTATCATATTGCATGAATTTATCCCTCTACATCATGTCATCTTGCTTAAGGCGTTACTTTGTTTTCATGAACTTAATACTCTAGATGCATGCTGGATAGCGGTCGATGAGTGGAGTAATAGTAGTAGATGCAGGCAGGAGTCGGTCTACTTGTCTCGGATGTGATGCCTATATACATGATCATACCTAGATATTCTCATAACTATGCTCAATTCTGTCAATTGCTCAACAGTAATCTGTTCACCTACCGTAAAATAATTATGCTCTTGAGAGAAGCCACTAGTGAAACCTATGGCCCCCGGGTCTATCTTCATCATATTAATCTTCCAATACTTAGTTATTTACTTTGCTTTTTTACTTTGCATCTTTATCACAAAAATACCAAAAATATTATCTTATCATATCTATCAGATCTCACTCTCGTAAGTGACCGTGAAGGGATTGACAACCCCTTATCGCGTTCATTGCGAGGAGTTATTTGTTTTGTGCATGTACGAAGGACTCGCGCGTAGCCTCCTACTGGATTGATACCTTGGTTCTCAAAAACTGAGGGAAATACTTACGCTACTTTGCTGCATCATCCTTTCCTCTTCAAGGAAATCCAACGCATCATTGAAGCCAGGTTCAGGGGCTACTGAGGGAGTCCTGGACTAAGGGGTCCTCGGACGTCCGGCCTGATATCCATTGGCCAGACTGATGGGCTGTGAAGATCGAAGACCATACTCGTGTCCAGATTGGACTCTGCTTGGCGTGGAAGGCAAGCTTGGTGACCGAAGATTCCCTTTTATGTAATCGACTCCATGTAAACCCTAGATCCCCTCGGTGTCTATATAAACCGAAGGGGATAGTCCGGAAAGGACAATGCATATACTCATTACCATACCCACATAGGCTAGACTTCTAGAGTTTAGCCATACGATCTCGTGGTAGATCAACTCTTCTAATATTCATATTCATCAAGATCAATCAAGCAGGAAGTAGGGTATTACCTCCATAGAGAGGGCCCGAACCTGGGTAAACATCGTGTCCCCTGTCTCCTGTTACCATCGATCCTAGACGCACAGTTCGGGACCCCATAGCCAAGATTCGCCGGTTTTGACACCGACAACGACCACCCGTCCAACCACCCTCGCCGATAGTGTCGATCTTTGGCACGCCCGCCTCGATCATCCCAACTCCATAGTTTTGCGTCATATTCTTCAGAGTTTTTCATTCTCATGTAATAAGGTTGACAACCACACTTGCGAGGCCTGCCGTCTCGGCAAGCACGTTCGTCTTCCCTTTAGCGAGTCTACAAACATTTCCACTTTTTCATTTTAGTTATTGCATAGTGATGTTTGGACATCTCTGGTTGCAAGCAACATAGGTTATCTATACTATTTGGTGATATTAGATGATTTCCCATTATGTGTGGACATTTCCTCTCCGTCGCAAGTCCGACGCCCTTGCCACACTCACCGCTTTTTACTCATATGTCACCACACAGTTTGGTCATCCTATTCTTGCCTTGCAAAGTGACAACGGAAAAGAGTTCGATAACGTTGTCGTCCGCGATCTCCTCGCATCTCACAGCACCATTTTTCGCCTCACTTGCCCCTACACATCACAGCAGAATGGCTGCGCCGAGCGTGTCATCCGCACTCTTAATGACTGTGTCCGCATGTTGCTCTTCCACTCCAATGTGCCTCCTCGTTTTTGGCCGGACGCTCTTGCCACCGCCAGCCTTCTCATTAACATCCGCCTGTGTCGTCCTTGCTAGAACTATGCTCCTCACTAGTTCCTCTTCGGTGCGGCCCCATCTTATGATGGTCTTCGCATTTTTAGGTGTCTCTGTTACCCTAGCACCGCGTCCACCACCCCTCACAAACTCGCTCCCCGGTCGGTTCCTTGCATCTTTCTTGGTTAACCTCCCAACACCAAAGGTTACCGGTGCTATGGTCCAGTGTCCCACCGCATCTACACTTCGCGGCACGTGTACTTTGATGAGGTGGTTGTCGGTGTCAAAACTGGCGGATCTCGGGTAGGGGGGTCCCGAACTGTGCGTCCAAGGTTGATGATAATAAGAGACGGTGGACACAATATTTACCCAGGTTCGGGCCCTCTCTATGGAGGTAATACCCTACTTCCTGCTTGATTAATCTTGATGAATATGAGTATTACAAGAGTTGATCTACCATGAGATCGTAATGGCTAAACCCTAAAAGTCTAGCATGTCTGACTATGATTATGAGGATATATGTCTACGCCCCTAGCCCTCCGGTTTATATAGACGCCGAAGGGATCTGGGGTTACATAGGGTCGGTTACAAAGAAAGGAATCTTCATATTTGATCGCCAAGCTTGCCTTCCACGCCAAGGAGAGTCCCATCCGGACACGGGTAGAGTCGTCGGTCTTCGTATCTTCACAGCCCATCAGTCCGACCCATGTTCAATAGGTCGGACGCCCGAGGACCCCTTAGTCCAGGACTCCCTCAGTAGCCCCCGAACCAGACTTCAATGTCGAGGTGTCCGGCATGCAAATAGTCTTCAGCATTGCAAGGCGGGTTCCTCCTCCAATGACTTCAAAGCGATGTATTCGGCTCTCCATTTAATGTCGTACCCCTCGGCTTCCGCGCCTTCCTGACTCTAGCTTCCACGTGTCGAGTGAATACAAGAGGTCGGGGTATTTTTACACATACCACCCTAACCATACCAAAAAGGTGCCTATTTAAAGAGAATAGATCTCAGATCCACTCCAAACCTCACGGAAAAAATCCACAGAGCTTGCGGAGCAGAACCACCCCAACATGGCTAGCGTTCCCAGCTCTTCCTCTCATCCCCACCACTCCGAAAAGGGTGATTGGGAGAGATGTTCCGTATCTCACAGTCAGCTGGTGAAGCTGCAAAAACAGGGCTTTCTTCCTCCCGCGGATTTAGTCCCCGTACGAGCAGGGCTGATGTCCTTCAATGGCGGGGTTCAGGCGGAGAACTTCCCCAATCCGTCCAGGGGGAACGAGTATGCTTCGTTCCCTTCTTGTTAAGAGGTGTCGGATTTCCAATCCATCCCTTCCTCCGAGGATTCCTGGAGTATTATGGCCTCCAACTGCACAGTCTCACTCCCGCCTCCATCCTGCATATTACGGGTTATGTCGCTCTATGCGAGCTATTCCTGGGCTGCGAGGCCCATTTCAATTTATGGAGAAGACTGTTCTGCCTCGTCCCTCGTAATCAAGGAAGGTTAATATTTGAAGTGGGGGGAGCCGAAGTGTGGCATATCGCCGGAACCGGATACCTGTCTGGCACGCCGAAGAAGGCTTCCGAAGAGTGGCCTTCCGAATGGTTCTATATTGGCGACGTCGCTCTTCCCGACCCAGTCCGAATGGGCCTCCCCAAATTTTCAAGTGCTCCATTGAAGAAATGCCATAACTGGCGTCCTCAGAGCCTCGAGGAAGAGGATGGCGCAGAGGTCAGTCAGCTGCTAGGCAAGATTAAGATGCTCGCCCAGTCCGGATTGTTAATAGTCGAGGTAATGGCGATCTCCATAGTGCAGGGGGTCCAACTACTCCAGTACAGAGGGCTTCCCATGTGGCACTACAATGGGGAAGACGATGCCTCACACTGCGGTCGGAAGGGCCCAAAGACCCCCGCCGCTTTGGCCAAAATATTGGCCGAACTGTATAAAGGGGAGAAGGAGGAGTTCACCCATCTCCAATGTCGGGACGGGTTTTCCATGTATAATCCCCCTAGCTGGGTAAGTTCTGACCCCACCATTTTACTCCTCTCCCTGAATTATTTTTGATGGGAAATATCCTATCCACTCATAACAGGAATGGCAAAAGGCTCTCGAGGGGATCCATAACCCCACCCCTCAGACGGAGGGTCACAACCGGGATCTTGACCCCGGGTTTGAAGAAGATCTAGACATATTTGTGGAGCTCGAGGATGGAATATTCTATCATACGAGCTACAATGGTATGGAAGTACCTATCATCGCCGATTACCCCGGCCTCCTTCCTGCTTCACATGTAAGTAATTTAAAAGGCACTTTCTTCGAAAGAGTTCCCTTACTATGCCTCACCCACACACTATTCGGTGTTCTAAAGGGGAGGCGCTCGACATCGCAACGTGCTCTAGAAGCGTCTCCGAGGAGATCGGCGCCCGTGCTGAACACAACTTCGAAGAGGAAGGCAAATGATAATATGGCAGAACCCTCGTCAAAGAGGTAAGGCTTTTATTTTCAAGAATATACCTTCTGATCGCCACATCAAATTGTGATGCCATTCGCCGCATTCTATCAGGAAAAGTACGTGCCTCCACTAGTCAGGTTTTGGACCCTGCCCAAAGGACAGGGACTGACATGGGAGTGGCGCTGAACTGTCCTTCCATAGAGGATTCAGACGATATGTCCGTCACGAACTCTGAAGTGGAGAGCGCTATGAATCATCATTGTCGGAGGGCCGTTCTTCGTGACCCTGGCTTTTCAAAGGAGGCATTTGATGCCTTCAGCTCGGTCGATGCGTACATCCGAGCTGCTCGGGATGGGCTTGCCAGAGCCACGGACCAGCATCTGAAAGATATGCGGGTAAGCGTAGATTTAATAATCATACACCAGTAGCCCCCGAGACTTAAAGCAGTTGATACAACTGATTTAAGGATCATTGTATAATCAGGTGCTTACGGAGAAGAACAACCTGTTATCTCAGGAACTAGAAAAGTATCAGACCCAGCTAATTGGTGCCAATGCCGAACTGGAGAAATCCAAGAAGGCGTCTCCTGGTAATGTTTCCCTCCATCGAGAAAACATAATGGTATACCAATAATTCTAACACGGTTGCTCACCTCTTAATAGGATCATTAGATCAACTGCAAGGGCAACTGAAAGCCGCTCAAAGCGGAGAATGAGAAGCCAAAAAACTGCTAGCCACGTGCGAGCGTGTGCTAACAAAAGTCATGATGGAGAAAAACAAGCTTCAGGATTCGAATACCCAACTGGGCGAGGAACTGAAAGATGTACGGGCCCAGCTGGCGGACTCCGTAAAGGAGAATAAAAGGCTGTGAGGTGGCATATTTAGTATGTGGTCGAACTTACCTTCGAATATTTTGGAGATAGAAGGGACTGATAGAGTTATGTCTGCAGGTGTGCTGACCTGTCGTCCCGAAGAGGAGATGTTCGGATCTTCGAGCAATTTGCTACAAGAGCTGTCGCAGGTGCACGAGCAAGCTCAGAAGGCGATGCGAAGTGTTGCCAAGGCCCTATGGCCATCCGCCTCCCCTCTAGGAAAGATGGAGGAGCTTATACAACTATTGATGGGAGCGCGGCGGCGCTTTCGACTGTGGAAGATATCAGCCTGTCGGGAAGGTGCGGGAGAAGCCTGGGCCATGGTGAAAACACGGTATATGTCGTGGGTTTGTCACGGCCTATGTCCTCGTGAAAGGACTTAGTCGTGGAGCCATCGGTACAGGTTAGCTTAAAGGGGTTAAACCGGACAAGGGACACGAGGATTTTTATACTAGTTCGGCCCCTTTGATGAAGGTAAAAGCCTACGTCTAGTTGTGTTGGTATTGCTAGGGTTTCGATGACCAGGGAGCGAATCCGCTTTGCCTGGCACTTGAGTTGTTGTCTGTTGTCCCTAAACCGCTGCCGAGTCGTCCCTTTATATACAAAGGTTGACGCCCGCCGGTTTACAGAGTCCCGAGGCCGGATCATAAACGTGTTCGGCTCGGTCTCTAACCTTCCTATCTTACAATGCAAGTTACACGGGAAAGTCGGTTTACATCTACAGGCCTTAACTCGCTTTTGGGCCTTGGGCCTTTGTAAAGTGCCACCATCCTTACGTCTTCACGGGCTTCTAATCTTCATGGAGTTAATCCGGCTACTCCTGGCTGGTTTACATCCAGTAGTAATATCCCCAACATTAGGCCCCGGATTGATTTGAACTTGTTCATGTCAATCTTCCACACTTAGAAAAAATCCTCCTTTGCATCTTCTCCTTGATCTTGTAAACCGCCGTGAAGTCATACTCCAGGATCATGTTAAATCGCCATGACGTCACCTTGTTATTTAAAAATGATACATCTCACCTTCAGTTAATGAACCCCCGACAATCGAGGCGACCGCTCCTGCTAGGTATCCAATATTCGGGCTCCTCGATTCTCGCGCGTGTCACCTCCCCCTTTACCTTATAAATAGGGCCAAGTGTCATTTCCTTTTTTCCCTCCGTCTCCTCGCTTCCTCTTCCTCCTTGCGACACCCCTGCACCCGAGCGCCACCGCCATCGCCGATCTTCGCTTTCGCCTCTCCGTTGGCCGCTGCATCGACCTGGTTGCACCAGAGAGCTGCGGCGTACCTCCGCTGCTTCAACAGCCGCTGTAAGTCCTTCCCTTTCCTCCTCTGTAGATCTACCTAGGGTTTCAGTGTTCATCGAAGTTCATCAAAGTTCCGGTACTGTTCTTCCCTGTTCCTCCTTAGTCCATGGATAAAAACCTCAAACTTGATGTATTCCGTGTAGTAGCTATAGCATTCCTTATCTTCTGCTATCACAACAAACCCTTATGCGCATAAAAATTGATCTGGACCTTTGTGAACCGCTTCGGGACCAACTCTTTCTAGGTCTAAATCTATTTGCTTTTCCTGTCTTACGGTAGATCCAAAATTTCCATGTAATCTTGTGAAACATGTTTTACCTTACTTAGTCATTCTTGCCTTAGATCTGTATCTTTATCACATAGGCGGTTTACCTTTGTAGAAAGCAATCTATCACATACCATTAGTCCCCTTGTAAACCGGCAATCCCTTTATCTCCGTTGTCATACTCCGGTTTAATAATATGTGTATATCTCTTTTTCCACTTATCGCCTTGTCATTCATAATTATATCATCCTCCAGTTTACCAATCTTACATACTTGAATTCCTTTGTTCTGTTGCACCTTATGCATCACTATGAATGAATTGTTAAACCGACATTTCTTTCCAGCCTTTCACTTGCAATGGCCAAGCAGTTTTATTCCTGCAACTGGGCTCCCTCCCGGGTCACAGAGGAGCAACTGAACGGAATGGTTAAGATCGGCACCTTACCAAAGAAGAATGGGATCCGTTGGCGAGTTCCTGGGCCGGAAAATCCTCCCACCCCTAAGCAGGGTGAGGTAGTGGTGTTTGTTGATCACATAGGCCGTGGTTTCAAACCACCCGGGTCAAAGTTTTTCCGGGATGTGCTTGCCAGCTTTCAACTCCACCCTCAAGATATTGGACCCAACTTGGTATCCAATATATGCAACTTTCAAGTTTTCTGTGAAGTGTACCTACAAGAAGAGCCAACTGTGGAGCTGTTCCGGGATTTCTTCCATCTGAACCAGCGCACTGAATTTGTAGACGGACCCAATACTGAACTTGGTGGCGTCTCCATTCAAAAAAGAAAAGAGGTTGAATTTCCTCATGCCAAGCTGCAGTCACCCCAAAGAGTGGAATCAAACTTGGTTCTACTGTAAAGACACCTCCCTTGAAGACGAGAATCCTCTGCCGGGTTACCGTGCCCACTGGCTTGCCAATACTCATCAAATTCCACAACGCCTAAGTGCCCAGGAACAGGCCCCGTACGCACCTCAACTCGCCAAGATGAGAGCCTTCTTGGCCAACGGTTTAACAGGTGTAGACTTTGTCCGTTGTTGGATATCTTGGAGCATCTTGTCGTTAAGTCGCCGCTCCGGCTTAATGTGCGAGTATACTGGTGAAGTAGAAGACTCCCAACGTCATATCAATATTCAGCTAACACATGAAGAAGTTACTGAAGCTGTCAAGAAAATATTGAACGAGTCAGAAGCTGTCTGCCGCCAAACCGAATTAGACCCTTTTTACACGAAAAACAAACCGCCAGCTGTAAGCATTGTTCTTCCCTTTACACTTGATACCTTTATACTGTCCAATCTCTGAATACCCTTCTGCTTATTTTTAAACAGGGTGATGATCCGTTCTGGAAGAAGAAGCCTCAAGAGAAAGCGGCAAAGCCTTCCCATCCTAAAACAAAAGCCGTCAAGAAAGCCACAAAGCGGAAGGCACCTGAACGCATCTGTATGGAACCGGATGACGACCCGGATGAACCGGGAGTTGAGGTAGAACTTGATTCATTTGGTTCACTTTTCATGCATCTCATTGACAATGATACTTATCAGGAGGACGTTGAGGGCAGCCAAGCTGACGATGCAGAGGTAATTATCCTTTCCTCCGGTTCAGACTCTATGTCAACACAAAAAATCCTTCAAGCGGTCCGGAAAGTAAGCTTTTCTCATCCTCTTGCTCACTTGGATCCAACATTTCTTTTGAAGACGCAACAACATGAGACTCGCCGCACAACCCGACACATCAGCCAAAAGGTCACTTCAGCCGGTTTACCAGACACCCCGGTTCGAAAGCGCCGATCTGAGGTCTCACCCACTTCTGACACCTCTTATCCCAAGGCAAGCTATTTCTGACAAACTCTTAATCCGTCCGATTCGAATTATCAGGTGACACCTCCTTCATCCTCTGGCGAGTCAACAACGACCCAACTTCCTCCTCTCAAAACTGTAGCTGGGTAAGTACCTCAACCCCTTCTTTTGACATTTTCATAGTTTCTTTGCTATGCTTAACTTTCCCATCTTATTCTGTTTTAGAGCCAAAGCCAGACCCAGCAAAAAGGCTCGGGTGAACAATCCGCCCGAAGACCAGGTGGTCATTGAACCGGAGCAAACGGTTGAACCGGAGGGTCCAAATCCTGAAGCTACCTTTGATGAACCACCCCCTCAAGATCACATTACTGATGAACAACCAGAAGTTGACACTGTTGTGCCTGATGATGAACCGACAGATCCAATCCGGGCTGATGATAAATCTTCTAGTACGGTGAGAGCTACTGACACCCCATCAACTCCAGAAAAGACTGCTGGAGACAAAGAAGGCGAAGTTATCATTACTAGTATTAGTCACACCTCCCCTAGCCATCCTGTAATTTTGGCCAAACATAGTGCCAAGGAAGAACGTGCTGCCATGGAAAAAGGCAAATGGAGCACCGACTTGTCAAGCTATGCCCATCTCAGCGCTCAAGAACTCCACTCTGGTTTTCGAAACCGTCTGCACTCAAACAGTGATTATGTAGCCGGTTTGGTGAACTTGATGAAGGAGCGCTATGAGGTATTTTCATCACTTCCCCTTTCGTAAATCCAATTTGTAAATATCAACTCAAGTAGCCCCCAAGGGCTGGTTTATGATAACAATCATAAATCGGGTATTTGTAATGTCTTAATCCTTGCATGCTGATCCTCCATATGTCAAGTGATCTTTGGAAATAAACCGGTACTTTATCATTGTATTCCTGTAGTTTTCATCGGTGTAGCCCCCAAGGGCCGGTTTATCTTTCCAAGGTAAATCGGGTCTTGAATCAATGCATCAACTTTGAACAGATGTACATTAGCCCCCAAGTGCTAAGGATAATGCTTGCATTGTACTTGAGACTTGTGAAAAATATGTTGATGATAGAGCAAATAGGCATTAGCCCCCAAGTACAAAGTGCATAACTCGTTATACGCTTGGTACTTCATAACCTGTTTTGATGATATATCTCACCTTTGTAGGCTGAGTTGAGTAAAAAGGAGGCTCAAACCATGGATCTTCAATAGAATGTTAAATCTTAGCAAGCAGAGGCTTCCAAATCCAAAGAAGAGTTGACCAATGCCCTAGCAGCTATGGAGAAACTAAAACAAACCTTTAACAAAGAGCGTGCAGACTAGGAGACAAAAAAGGCCGGTTTAACAAAGAAGGCCGAGGAAGCAGAGGCAGCCCTGAAGCCGGTGGTTGAAGGACTGACCGGCTTAAAGCGGCAGATTAGTGCCATGACTTCTGCTGTGTTTGGTAAGTACCCTCTCATGCAGTTTGTCGAATTCATAATATCTTATGAATGACCGGTTTACTGATGTTTAACCATGATAGGGACTCGCATTGCTCATCTGGGCTCTGACATGCGGATGAAGCTTAAAGCGGCCTATACCTTGATACAACAGCTGTTCTCTGGATCCCAGCGAGCCATTTGCACTGTAGCTTATAACAAGCCTCCGCCATTGCTGATAAAAGAAATTATCAAAAAGCTGGCCATGTGATACGTCCATTTTGCATCATGCTTTTATATCGATATTTATCGCATTATGGACTGTTATTTCACTTTATGTCACAATACTTATGGCTATTCTCTCTTATTTTACAAGGTTTACATAAAGAGGGAGAATGCCGGCAGCTGGAATTCTGGGATGGAAAAGGAGCAAATATTAGAGACCTATTCTGCACAACTCCAAAAGTCCTGAAACTCCACGGAACATCTTAAAATAAATAAAGAAAAATCCTCGCCAAAGATGAAGATCAGGGGGCCCACACCTTGCTCATGAGGGTGGGGGGCGCGCCCCCCTACCTCGTGGGCCCCCTGGTGGATCTCCGACGTCCATCTTCTCCTATATGAAGTCTTTCGATGAGAAAAAAATAAGAAGCAACCTTTCGGGACGAGACTCCGCCGCCACGAGGCGGAACCGAGGCGGAACCAATCTAGAGCTCCGGCAGAGCTGTTCTGCCGGGGAAACTTCCCTCCGGGAGGGGGAAATCATCACCATCATCATCACCAACGCTCCTCTCATCGGGAGAGGGCAATCTCCATCAACATCTTCACCAGCACCATCTCATCTCCAAACCCTAGTTCATCTCTTGTATCCAATTCTTGTCTCAAAGTCCGGGATTGGTGCTAGTAGGTTGCTAGTAGTGTTGATCACTCCTTGTAGTTGATGCTAGTTGGTTTATTTGGTGGAAGATCATATGTTCAGATCCTTTATGCATATTATTACCCCTATGATTATGAACATGAATATGCTTTGTGAGTAATTACGTTTGTTCTTGAGGACAAGGGAGAAGTCTTGCTATTAGTAGTCATGTGAATTTGGTATTCGTTTGATATTTTGAGAATATGTATGTTGTCTAGCCTCTAGTGGTGTTATGTGAACGTCGACTACATAACACTTCACCATTATTTGGGCCTAGAGGAAGGCATTGGGTAGTAATAAGTAGATGATGGGTTGCTAGAGTGATAGAAGCTTAAACCCTAGTTTATGCGTTGCTTCGTAAGGGGCTGATTTGGATCCATATGTTTCATGCTATGGTTAGGTTTACCTTAATACTTTTGTTGTAGTTGCGGATGCTTGCAATAGAGATTAATCATAAGTGGGATGCTTGTTCAAGTAAGAACAGCACCCAAGCACCGGTCCACCCACATATCAAATTATCAAAGTATCGAATGCTAATCATATGAACGTGACGAAAACTAGCTTGACGATATTCCCATGTGTCCTCGGGAGCGCTTTTCCTATTATAAGAGTTTGTTCCGGCTTGTCCTTTGCTACAAAAGGATTGGGCCACCTTGCTGCACTTTATTTTCTTTTGTTACTTGTCGCTCGTTACAATTTATCCCATTACAAAACTATCTGTTACCACTTGTTTCAGTACTTGCAGAGAATACCTTGCTGAAAACCGCTTATCATTTCCTTCTGCTCCTCGTTGGGTTCGACACTCTTACATATCGAAAGGACTACGATAGATCCCCTATACTTGTGGGTCATCAAGACTCTTTTCTGGCGCCATTGCCGGGGAGTGTAGCGCCTTTGGTAAGTGGAATATATAGTGTGCTGAAATTTACTGTCACTTGTTACTATGGAAAGTAATTCTCTGAGGGGCTTGTTCGGGGTATCTTCACCTTGTCCACTAGAGCAAAGAGTTGCTCCTAAACCTACTGAACCTATTAATGAAACTCCTTTTGAATTTCCTGTGGCTATGATGGAAAAACTGCTAGCTAATCCTTTTACAGGAGATGGAACAAAACATCCTGATGAGAACTTAATATATGTGGATGAAGTTTGTGGATTATTTAAGCTTGCAGGTATACCCGATGATGTTGCCAAGAAGAAGGTCTTCCCTTTATCTTTGAAGGGAGACGCATTGATATGGTATAGGCTATGTGATGATATGAGATCGTGGGACTATAAAAGATTGAAGCTGGAATTTCATCAAAAGTATTACCCTATGCATCTTGTTCATCGTGATCGCAATTATATATATAATTTCTGGCCTCGCGAAGGAGAAAGCATCGCTCAAGCTTGGGGGAGGCTTAAATCAATGTTATATTCATGCCCCAATCATGAGCTCCAGAGAGAAATAATTATGCAAAGTTTTTATGCTCGGCTTTTTGAAAATAATCGCAACATGCTCGATACTTCTTGTGCTGGCTCTTTTATGATGAAGACTATTGAATTCAGATGGAATTTATTGGATAGAATTAAACGCAACTCTGAAGATTGGGACCTCGAAGAAGGTAAGGAGTCAGGTATGACACCTAAGTTTGATTGTGTTAAATCTTTTATGGATACCAATATTTTCCGTATGTTTAGCACTAAATATGGACTTGATTCTGAGATAGTAGCTTCTTTCTGTGAATCTTTTGCTACCTATGTTGATCTCCCTAAGGAGAAGTGGTTTAAATATCATCCTCCCATAGAAGTTAAAGTAGTTGCACCTACTAAAGTTGAAGAAAAGACTGTCACTTATAATGATCCTATTGTTCCTACTTCTTATATTGAGAAACCATCTTTCCCTGTTAGAATAAAGGATCATGCTAAAGCTTCAACTGTTGTTCGTAAAAGCAATATTAGAACTTATACACCTCCTGAGCAAGTTAAAGTAGAACCTAATATTGCTATTGTTAAAGATCTCTTGTCTGATAATATTGATGGGCATGTTATTCAGTTCGAAGGTGAAACTACTAGAATTGCTAAACCGTGTGATAAGGATAAACATAGACCTGTGGTAGGCGTGCCTGTTATTTCTGTTAAAATGGAGATCATTGTTATCATGGCTTATGTGACATGGGTGCTAGTGCTAGTGTTATACCTCATGACTTATACAAAGAAATTAAGAATGAAATTGCACCTGCTGAGTTAGAAGATATTGATGTTACTACTAAACTTGCTAATAGAGATACTATTGCACCAATTGGAATTGTTAGAGATGTTGAAGTCTTGTGTGGGAAAACTAAATATCCTGCTGATTTTCTTGTTCTTATTTCTCCACAAGATAGCTTTTGTCCCATTATATTTGGTAGACCCTTCTTAAATACCGTCAATGCTACCATAGACTGCACTAAGAATATTGTTACTGTTGGTTTGGATGATATGGTTCATGAGTTTAATTTCTCTAGATTTAGTAAACAACATCGTGACGAAGAATTACCTAGTAAGGATGAAATTATTGGTCTTGCTTCTATTGCCGTACCTCCTAGTGATCCTTTAGAACACTATTTGCTAGACCATGAAAATGATATGTTCATGAATGAAAGAAGGGAAATAGATGAAGTATTCTTTAAACAGGAACGTATTCTGCAACACAATTTGCCTGTTGAAATTTTAGGAGATCCTCCTCCACCCAAGGGTGATCCCGTGTTTGAGCTTAAACCGTTGCCTGATAATCTTAAATATGCTTATCTTGATGAAAAGAAGATATATCCTGTTATTATTAGTGCTAACCTTTCAGAGCATGAAGAAGAAAGATTATTGAAAACTCTGAAGAAGCATCGTGCTGCTATTGGATATACTCTTGATGATCTTAAGGGCATTAGCCCCACTCTATGTCAACATAAAATAAATTTGGAAGCAGATGCCAAACCAGTTCGTGATCCTCAACGACGTCTGAATCCTAAAATGAAAGAAGTGGTAAGAAAAGAAATACTTAAGCTTCTGGAGGCAGGTATAATTTATCCTGTTGCTCATAGTGAGTGGGTAAGTCCTGTCCATTGTGTCCCTAAGAAGGGAGGTATTACTGTTGTTCCTAATGATAAAGATGAATTGATTCGACAAAGAATTATCACAGGTTATAGGAAGGTAATTGATTTCCTCAAATTAAATAAAGCTACTAAGAAAGATCATTACCCCTTACCTTTTATTGATCAAATGCTAGAAAGATTATGCAAACACACACATTATTGCTTTCTAGATGGTTATTTTGGTTTCTCTCAAATACCTGTGTCGGCTAAAGATCAATCAAAGACTACTTTTACTTGCCCTTTTGGTACTTTTGCTTATAGACGTATGCCTTTTGGTTTATGTAATGCATCTGCTACCTTTCAAAGATGCATGATGGCTATATTCTCTGACTTTTGTGAAAAGATTTGTGAGGTTTTCATGGACAACTTTTCAGTCTATGGTTCCTCTTTTGACGATTGCTTGAGCAATCTTGATCGAGTTTTGCAGAGATGTGAAGAAACTAATCTTGTCTTGAATTGGGAAAAGTGTCACTTTATGGTTAATGAAGGTATTGTCTTGGGGCACAAAGTTTCTGAAAGAGGTATTGAAGTTGATAAAGCCAAAGTTGATGCTATTGAAAAGATGCCATGTCCCAAGGAAATCAAAGGTATAAGAAGTTTCCTTGGTCACGCCGGATTTAACAGGAGGTTCATTAAGGACTTCTCAAAAATTTCTCGGCCTCTAACTAATTTATTGCAAAAAGATATACCATTTGTCTTTGATGATGATTGTGTAGAAGCATTTGAAATACTTAAGAAAGCATTAGTCTCTGCACCTATTGTTCAACCACCTGATTGGAATTTACCCTTTGAAATTATGTGTGATGCTAGTGATTATGCTGTAGGTGTTGTTCTAGGGCAAAGAGTTGATAAGAAATTAAATGTTATTCATTATGCTAGTAAGACTCTAGACAATGCTCAAAGAAATTATGCTACTATTGAAAAAGAGCTTTTAGCAGTTGTATTCGCTTATGACAAGTTCAGACCTTATATTGTTGATTCTAAAGTAACTATTCACACTGATCATGCTGCTATAAAATACCTTATGGAAAAGAAAGATGCTAAACCTAGACTTATTAGATGGGTTCTCTTGCTACAAGAATTTGATTTGCATATTGTTGATAGAAAGGGAGCTGAGAACCCCGTTGCAGACAACTTGTCTAGGTTAGAAAATATTCTTGATGACCCACTACCTATTAATGATGACTTTCCTAATGAACAATTAAATGTTATAAGTACTTCTCATAGTACTCCATGGTATGCTGATTATGCTAATTCTATTGTTGCTAAGTTTATACCACCTAGCTTCACATACCAGCAAAAGAAAAAATTCTTCTATGACTTGAGACATTACTTTTGGGATGACCCACATCTTTATAAAGAAGGAGTAGATGGTGTTATTACACGTTGTGTACCTAAGCATGAACAGGAATAGATCCTACACAAGTGTCATTCCGAGTCTTATGGAGGACACCACACTGGAGATAGAACTGCACATAAGGTATTGCAATCTGGTTTTTATTGGCCTACTCTCTTCAAGGATGCCCGTAAGTTTGTCTTGTCATGTGATGAATGTCAAAGAATTGGTAATATTAGTAGACGTCAAGAAATGCCTATGAATTATTCTCTTGTTATTGAACCGTTTGATGTTTGGGGCTTTGATTATATGGGACCTTTTCCTGCCTCTAATGGATACACACATATTTTAGTTGATGTTGATTACGTTACTAAGTGGGTAGAAGCTATTCCAACTAGTAGTGCTGATCATAACACTTCTATCAAAATGCTTAAGGAAGTTATTTTTCCGAGGTTTGGAGTCCCTAGATATTTAATGACTGATGGTGGTTCACACTTTATTCATGGTGCTTTCCGTAAAATGCTTGCTAAATATGATGTTAATCATAGAATTGCATCTCCTTATCACCCACAGTCTAGTGGTCAAGTAGAGTTGAGCAATAGAGAGCTCAAATTAATTTTGCAAAAGGCTGTTAATAGGTCTAGAAAGAATTGGTCTAAGAAACTTGATGATGCATTATGGGCATATAGAACTGCATACAAAAATCCTATGGGTATGTCTCCATATAAAATGGTATATGGAAAAGCATGTCACTTACCTCTCGAACTAGAACATAAGGCATATTGGGCTATTAAGGAGCTCAACTATGATTTCAAACTTGCCGGTGAGAAGAGGTTATTTGATATTAGCTCACTTGATGAATGGAGAACCCAAGCATATGAAAATGCCAAGTTATTTAAAGAAAAATTTAAAAGATGGCATGACAAAAGGATACAACAGTGTGAGTTTAATGTAGGTGATTATGTATTGCTATACAACTCTCATTTAAGATTTTTTGCAGGAAAACTTCTCTCTAAATGGGAAGGCCCCTATGTTATCGAGGAGGTCTATCGTTTCGGTGCAATAAAAATCAACAACTTCGAAGGCATAAATCCGAAGGTGGTAAACGATCAAAGAATCAAACATTATATCTCAGGTAATCCCATAAATGTTGAAACCAATATTATTGAAACCGTAACCCCGGAGGAATAAGGGACACTTTCCGGAAGGTTTCGGACTCTGAAAGGGAATAGGTATGTGGTACGGTAAGTAAACTGACGCCAAAACAATTTCTAAGGAAATATTTCTCCATTTTGGAATATTTAGAAAAATAGAAAAATAAGTAGCAGTCCGGGAAGGACACGAGGGCCCCACGAGGGTGGTGGGCGCGCCCTACCCCTCTGGGCGCGCCCCCTACCTCGTGAGCACCTCGTGTGCCTTCCGGACTTTGTTTTCCTGTACGTTACGTATTTTGGTCGGTAAAAATTCATTATATATTCTCCCGAAGGTTTTGACTCCCGTATCACGCAAAAATCTCCTGTTCTTGTTTCGAGCTGTTTTTCTGACAGATCTAGGTTATCATGACGGCCCCAAGCGCCTCCAAGGACAAGTTCTTCGAGAAGGTCATCAACCCTTACCTTGCGGAGGTGTTGCGACACCCTCAAACCATTGAGATGCGTGATGGGTTGCTGCACATCCGTGATGAAGAGGGACCCAAGGGGACCGGAAGCATGGAGACGAGGCTCGAAGCAGTGGAGCAACAAGTTTTCAAGTGCCAAAGGATGGTGGAGCGTGGAATCAACGCTAGCCACATGATGCTCGTGGAGTTCACCAACAACTACAAGCCGGATGCCAAGAATACCGAGGAGGCCATCTTCAAGCTACATGAGAAGATCTAGCACCTCCAAGCCCAAATCTATGACCTTCAAAACCAAAACTGTGAGTATGAATATAGATTCAAAAGAATGAGTTTGGCTGCAGATTTGAGGATTCCGTAGACTCGATCATCTTTCTATGATGGTGAACTTATGCCTTGGAAGATGGATAACAAGCCCGCATCATCAACAACACCTCCACCGTCTCCTCCAACAAAGAAGAATTGAGTATCTGGGTATGGGCACTCCCCTTGGCAACTGCCAAGCTTGGGGGAGGTGCCCCGGTATCGTATCACAATCACATCTCCTATCTTTACCGTTTTTCTTAGTTCGATCCTATTAGTAGTATCTTGATCTAGTAGAATAAAGTTTATGGCATGATCTAGTTTTGAGTTTTGTTTTATGATCTCTCTATGTAATCGAGTCCGTGAGTTATATATAATAAAGATTAGTGTTAAGTCAAGGGCCTGATTATTTTGCCATGATCTTAGGTGAATAAAAGAAAAGAGAAAAAGAATAAAAAGAAACAACAAGTTCATATTGATCTTATTGAGAGTAATGACTTCACATAGAAAGAGTATGATGATTAAAAGTTGTTGGGAGTTGGCAGACATAGCTTTGGTCATTGTTGCAATTAATAGGAAGTAATAAGGAAAGAGAGGTTTCACATATAGATATATTATCATTGACATCTTTTATGAATTGGAGCAGTCATTAAAATATGACATGCTAAAGAGTTGATGTTGGACAAGGAAGACAACGTAATGAGTTATGTATTTCTTATATCTGAGATAAAGTATGTTGTCATGGATCCTCTAACTTGTTGAGCTTGCCTTTCCCCCTCATGCTAGCCAAATTCTTAGCACCAAGTAGAAATACTACTTGTGCTTCCAAAATCCCTAAACCAGTCTTGCCATGAGAGTCCACCATATCTACCTATGGATTGAGTAAGATCCTTCAAGTAAGTTGTCATCGGTGTAAAGCAATAAAAAATTGCTCTAAATATGTATGATTGATTGGTGTGGGAGAAATAAGCTTTATACGATCTTGTGATGTGGAAGTAATAAAAGCGACAGACTGCATAATAAAGGTTCATATCACAAGGGGCAATATAAAGTGATGTTCTTTCGCATTGAGATTTTATATATCCAACCATAAAAGCACATGGCAACCTCTGCTTCCCTTTGCAAAGGGCCTATCCTTTATTATTATCTTCTACCTTATGCAAGAGTCATGGTGATCTTCACCTTTTCTTTTTCATTTTATCCTTTGGCAAGCTCAGCATGTTGGAAAGAACATGATATATATATATCTAATTGGATGTAGGGGAGCATGAACCATTATTGTTGACATTGCCCTTGAGGTAAAAGGTTGTGGGGCAAAACTATAAGCCCCTATCTTTCTCTGTGTCCGATTAAAACTCCGTAACCACAAGTATTGCGTGAGTGTTAGCAATCATGAAGGACTAGATGATAGTTGAGTATGTGGACTTGCTTTTTAGCTTTGACATAGACTCTTTCCGATGTTATGATAAATTGAATTGCTTCAATGACTGAGATTATAGTTTGTCAGAGCCCAATAAGGTTTATGATTTATACTTTTGCATTGTGAATAGAGCATCACTTGAATATAAGTAATCATATGACAAAATCTATATATGTTGTTGTTATGAGAATAATCATGATGCCTTCCTGTCTGTATTTTATTTTTATCGACGCCTCTACCTCTAAACATGAGGACATATTTATTGTTATCGGCTTTTTGCTTAAGGACAAGCGAGGTCTAAGCATGGGGTAGTTAATATGTCCATTTTGCATCATGCTTTTATATCGATATTTATCGCATTATGGACTGTTATTTCACTTTATGTCACAATACTTATGGCTATTCTCTCTTATTTTACAAGGTTTACATAAAGAGGGAGAATGCCGGCAGCTGGAATTCTGGGCTGGAAAAGGAGCAAATATTAGAGACCTATTCTGCACAACTCCAAAAGTCCTGAAACTCCACGGAACATCTTAAAATAAATAAAGAAAAATCCTCGCCAAAGATGAAGATCAGGGGGCCCACACCTTGCTCATGAGGGTGGGGGGCAATCTCCATCAACATCTTCACCAGCACCATCTCATCTCCAAACCCTAGTTCATCTCTTGTATCCAATTCTTGTCTCAAAGTCCGGGATTGGTGCTAGTAGGTTGCTAGTAGTGTTGATCACTCCTTGTAGTTGATGCTAGTTGGTTTATTTGGTGGAAGATCATATGTTCAGATCCTTTATGCATATTATTACCCCTATGATTATGAACATGAATATGCTTTGTGAGTAATTACGTTTGTTCCTGAGGACAAGGGAGAAGTCTTGCTATTAGTAGTCATGTGAATTTGGTATTCGTTTGATATTTTGAGAAGATGTATGTTGTCTAGCCTCTAGTGGTGTTACGTGAACGTCGACTACATAACACTTCACCATTATTTAGGCCTAGAGGAAGGCATTGGGAAGTAATAAGTAGATGATGGGTTGCTAGAGTGATAGAAGCTTAAACCCTAGTTTATGCGTTGCTTCGTAAGGGGCTGATTTGGATCCATATGTTTCATGCTATGGTTAGGTTTACCTTAATACTTTTGTTGTAGTTGCGGATGCTTGCAATAGAGGTTAATCATAAGTGGGATGCTTGTTCAAGTAAGAACAGCACCCAAGCACCGGTCCACCCACATATCAAATTATCAAAGTATCGAACGCTAATCATATGAACGTGATGAAAACTAGCTTGACGATATTCCCATGTGTCCTCAGGAGTGCTTTTCCTATTATAAGAGTTTGTTCCGGCTTGTCCTTTGCTACAAAAGGATTGGGCCACCTTGCTGCACTTTATTTGCTTTTTTTACTTGTCGCTTGTTACAATTTATCCCGTCACAAAACTATCTGTTACCACTTGTTTGAGTAATTTCAGAGAATACCTTGCTGAAAACCGCTTATCATTTCCTTCTGCTCCTCGTTGGGTTCGACACTCTTACTTATCGAAAGGACTATGATAGATCCCCTATACTTGTGGGTCATCACCATGCTGCCTGCCCGGATCAACGAACTGAAGAGATCAGCCGCAAGGTCAGGCGCGCTGACCACGCTAATCCGGGCCAAGGCGTGGATTCTAGATCTTGAACCGGCAGATATCATCAAAGGCTATCCTGGTGTGAAAGAAGATGGCTCAGACTTCAATAACGACGATCTCCGAAGGCTCACAAAGGAGATGCGGCCGATAGCAAGCAAACTGGCGGAGGATATAGATCTATCTCATTTTCAACCAGTTTATGATGCTGAGGGAAAAAGACAGCCCATGCTGATTCATAATGTTGAAGATCTTGTGCCGCCAATCCGTAAGCATACTTACGCTCCTGACATTGACCCCTCCAACCTTATCCATGAAGAGGCCGTTTTTCAAGCTTTAACCGGAATCGATTGGTCAACGGTTGATTTCCAGCGTCTGGGGAGGGATGAAGAGAATGTGACCGTGCAAGATGACCCTCAATCGTCAAGCCGTCCCGATGAGGAATCCTAAACCGGTGGCCGGTTTAACAGCTGCAGTCTGCCACTCCTTTGAAAACACTTATTCAATCTGGGGTATTGAAAGCGCCTTGTAATAGGATGCATGAACACCTTATCTGCCATGCCATCGAGCATGTTTGTTTTGCTTGATACTGAAAACTTGTCCTGACTTTGGGATCTATTTATGCATAGTCCATTATGATTTGTGTTCCTGCATATAAGAACTTGAAAGTGTCCTAGTGGTTTACCACTGGACGGGTCATGATGCCCAAAAAATATATACATAACTTGGATGGATAACCAAGATTTGTATTAACCAGATATAAAATAAATGATACCTGTGATATATCTTCGTTGGCTGACCAACTATTGGTACAGCAGGAGTGAAAATACCCATCTGTAGGGTTGACGACTCCTTTCCCTCTTGCCGGTTCATATAAAAACCATACCGGGTGATGATTACCACCGGATTGTTCGTGTAATGCTGGTGACCTGTAACCAAAACTGGACCGGAGCAATTTACTGCCGGTTTAGAACTGATCATGTACTGACAACTGAGCGTTGAAAGCCACGCCGGGTTGTAATAAACACCGGTTTGTCAGAAATATTCATAAATCCCTTATCAAAATATATTAAAAACAGCAAATCCAAAAGAAATGTACAAGGCTTTTCATGGGCTGCCAGGCCCTAAATCGAGGCTTTTCATGGGCTGCCAGGCCGCTGAGTTAAACCATTTTGCAAAGCCTTTTAAGATGGACCTCAATCTTTAACCAATCACCGTTTTAACTTTGACAAGTTCAGGGTCTATGAGATTGACTTGTCAAACGTTCAATGGGTCATACCAGGTTTACCTGGATGGAGTGGCTTACTTAAAGAGGCAGGATAACCCGGGGTTTTAGGTGAATACACCTGGCTTCCAAGCCTGGCTTGATATCCTATTACAAGGGTATAAGCTCGTTGTTCTTTGAGAAGCAAAGAGCCCCCAGGTAATATTTGAGCAATGCTCAGTGGTGACCTATGTTTGAGTTGTGCTTTATGCAACAGACTCTCTTTGGTTCCACATAATTTCCTTTTGGCTTTTTTAAGCCTATCAAAAGGTGTAGCTATGGTGTAAATACAACCAAGCCCCCTAGTGATTTCCCTTTTTGGTTTTAAACCGATCAAGAGGTGTAGCTATGGTTCGGATACGACCAACCCCCCTAGTGATTTCCTTCATATCTGTGTGGCTTGATAGGCCGGATTAATAGAACTCCACTTTGTAAGTGGAAGCCTCCATGGAACCACACATGATGTAAAAAGAACAGAGACCCCGCTTTAACTGAGGCTCTGGTTTATTATATAATATATACATTGTCATAAATATGTACATAAGAAGAGCCTGTGGCTCAAGTATAGTAAGGCCGAAGAAGAGCTATATTCCATGGCTGCTGGGTCTCTTCCTTCGATTTGCGTGAGTCTTTGTGCTCTTGAACATCGATAAGGTAGTATGACCCGTTGTGCAGGTTTTTGCTGACCACAAAAGGTCCTTCCCAAGGTGGGGATAGCTTGTGCATATCAGTTTCATCCTGGATGAGCCGGAGCACCAGATCTCCTTCTTGAAAGGTTCTCGTCTTAACCCGACGGCTGTGATAACATCGGAGATCTTGTTGATAAATCGCCGAACGTGTTGTTGCTAAATCACGCTCTTCATCTAACAGGTCCAGTGAGTCCTGACGTGCTTTATCATTATCCGCTTCAACGTAAGCCGCCACCCAGGGCGAGTCATGACGGATGTCACTAGGGAGAACCGCCTCTGCTCCGTAGACCATGAAGAAAGGCGTGTAACCCGTAGACCTGTTTGGTGTGGTGTTGATACTCCATAAAATGGAAGGTAACTCCTCCACCCAACAACTCGGCGTCCGCTTTAAAGGAACCATAAGCCGGGGTTTGATACCTCTCAAAATTTCTTGATTTGCCCTCTCTGCTTGACCATTAGACTGGGGTGAGCCACTGATGCTACATCAAGCCGGATGTGCTCGCGTTGACAAAATTCCTCCATATCTCCTTTGGACAGATTAGTACCATTATCAGTTATAATGCTATGTGGAAAGCCAAATTGGAATATCACCTTTTTAATGAATTGAACCGTCGTGGCTGCATCACACTTACTGACTGGCTCTGCCTCTACCCACTTGGTAAACTTGTCAACCACTACTAACAGGTGGGTCTTTTTGTCCTTGGATCTCTTAAAGGGTCCAACCATATCGAGCCCCCAAGTTGCAAATGGCCAAGTAATTGGAATCATTCTCAACTCCTGAGCCGGAACATGAGCGCGGCGTGCAAATTTTTGACAACCGTCACACCTTTTGACTAAATCCTCAGCATCAGCATGACCCGTCAACCAATAAAAGCCGTGACGAAAAGCCTTAGCCACCAAGGACTTTGAGCCGGCATGGTGAACACAATCTCCTTCATGGATTTATTGCAAAATCTCACAACCCTCTTGAGGAGACACATAAGTCTGAATTGCTCCTGTGACGTTGTAACGATGTAACTCCCCATTAATAATGGTCATTGACTTGGATCGCCGGATTATCTACCAGGCCAAGGTTTCATCCTCCGATAACTCACCCCGGTTCATGTAAGCCAGGTACGGGACTGTCCAATCCGGTATAATATGCAAGGCCGCCACCAACTGGCCTCCAGGTCAGGAATAGCCAACTCCTCCTCTGTGGGTATCTTGACCGACGGATTATGCAGTACGTCGAGGAAGACATTAGGTGGCACCGGTTTACACTGAGAGCCTAGACGACTTAAAGCGTCCGTCGCTTCATTCTTTCGCCGGTCTATATGGTCAACTTGACAGCCCTTGAAATGACCAACCACTATGTCCACCTCTCGTCGATATGCAGCCATGAGTGGGTCCTTAGAATCCCAAGTGCCAGATACCTGTTGAGCCACCAGGTCCGAATCACCGAAGCACTTAACCCGACTTAAGTTCATCTCCTTATCCATCCGAAGACTGTGGAGTAAGGCCTCATACTTAGCTGCATTGTTAGTGCAAGGGAACATTAAGCGAAGAACATAACAAAACTTGTCACCTCGTGGGGAAGTTAATATGATTCCAGCCCCCGAGCCCTCCAATTGCCTGGACCCATCAAAGTGAATAGTCCAATAAGTGTTGTCTGGCTTTTCATCTCGAGCCTGCAACTCGGTCCAATCATTGATGAAGTCCACGAGTGCTTGAGATTTGATCACTATGCGAGGTATTCTCTCTTATTTTACAAGGTTTACATAAAGAGGGAGAATGCCGGCAGCTGGGATTCTGGGCTGGAAAAGGAGCAAATATTAGAGACCTATTCTACACAGCTCCAAAAGTCCTGAAACTTCACGGAAGTCATTTTCAGAATATATAAAAAATACTGAGCACAAGAAGTTCACCAAGGGTGGGGGGGCAAACCCTACCCACAAGGGCGGAGGGCGCGCCCCCTACCTCGTGGGCCCCCTGGTGGCCCTCCGATGCCCATCTTCTGCTATATGGAGTCTTTTGATGAGGAAAAAAATCAGAAGCCAGCTTTCGGGACGAGACTCCGCCGCCACGAGGCGGAACCAATCTAGGGCTCTGGTGGAGCTGTTCTGCCGGGGAAACTTCCCTCCGGGAGGGGGAAATCATCGCCATCGTCATCACCAATGATCCTCTCAGCGGGAGGGGGTCAATCTCCATCGACATCTTCACCAACACCATCTCCTCTTAAACCCTAGTTCATCTCTTGTATCCAATTCTTGTCTCTAAGCCCGGGATTGGTACCTGTGGGTTGCTAGTAGTGTTGATTACTCCTTGTAGTTGATGCTAGTTGGTTTATTTGGTGGAAGATCATATGTTCAGATCCTATATGCATATTAATACCCCTCTGATTATGAACATGAATATGCTTTGTGAGTAGTTATGTTTGTTCCTGAGGACACGGGAGAAGTCTTGCTATTAGTAGTCATGTGAATTTGGTATTCGTTCGATATTTTGATGAGATGTATGTTGTCTCTCCTCTAGTGGTGTTATGTGAATGTCGACTACATGACACTTCACCATTATTTGGGCCTAGAGGGAAGGCATTGGGAAGTAATAAGTAGATGATGGGTTGCTAGAGTAACAGAAGCTTAAACCCTAGTTTATGCGTTGCTTCGTAAGGGGCTGATTTGGATCCATATGTTTCATGCTATGGTTAGGTTTACCTTAATACTTTTGTTGTAGTTGTGGATGCTTGCAATAGAGGTTAATCATAAGTGGGATGCTTGTCCAAGTAAGGACATCACCCAAGCACCGGTCCACCCACATACCAAATTATCAAAGTACCGAACGCGAATCATATGAACGTGATGAAAACTAGCTTGATGATATTCCCATGTGTCCTCGGGAGCGCTTTTCTCTATATAAGAACTTGTCCAGGCTTGTCCTTTGCTACAAAAAGGATTGGGCCACCTTGCTGCACTTTATTTACTTTTGCTACTTGTTGCTCGTTACAAATTATCTTATCACAAAACTATCTGTTACCTATAATTTCAGTGCTTGCAGAGAATACCTTGCTGAAAACCGCTTATCATTTCCTTCTACTCCTCTTTGGGTTCGACACTCTTACTTATCGAGAGGACTACGATAGATCCCCCATACTTGTGGGTCATCAGCGCGCGAACTAGGGGGAGTCCCACTAGCACTCCTAGTCTTAGTCGCGCCCCTTCCTTCTAACGGAGAGGGGGAAAGGGGAAACAGGGGGAGAGGGAGAAGGAAAGGGGGGCGCCCCCACCCCTTGTCCAATTCGGACTGCTACAGGAGGGCGTGCACCACCTCCTGTGGCATGCCTCCTCCTCTCCATTATGTCCCATGAGGCCCATTAACTTTCCCCGGGGGTTCCGGTAACCTCCCGGTACTCTGAAAAATCCCCGAACCTCTTCGGAGCCATTCCGATGTCCGTATATAACCTTCCAATATATGAATCTTTACCTATCGACCATTTTGAGACTCCTCGTAATGTCTTTGATCTCATACGGGACTCCGAACAAACTTTCGTCACCAAAACACATAACTCATAATACAAACATCATCGACCGTTAAACGCGCAGACCTTATGGGTTCGAGAACTATATATGTAGACATGGCCGAGATACATCTCCGGTCAATAACCAATAGAGGAACCTGGATGCTCATATTGGTTCCTACATATTCTACGAAGATCTTTATTGGTCAAACCGCAATAACAATATACATCATTCCCTTTGTCATCAGTATGTTACTTACCCGAGATTCGATCGTCGGTATCATCATACCTAGTTCAATGTCGTTACCGGCAAGTCTCTTTACTTGTTCCATAATACATCATCCCACAACTAACTCATTAGTCACATTGCTTGCAAGGCTTATAGTGATGTGCATTACCAAGAGGGACCAGAGATTACTCTCCGATACTCGGAGTGACAAATCCTAATCTCGATATATGCCAAGCCAACAAACACCTTCGGAGACACATGTAGATCATCTTTATAATCACCCAGTTACTTGTGACATTTGATAGCACACAAGGTGTTCCTCCGGTATTCGGGAGTTGCATAATCTCATAGTAAGAGGAATATGTATAAGTCATGAAGAAAGCAATAACAATAAAACTTAACGATCATTATGCTAAGCTAACTGATGGGTCTTGTCCATCACATCATTCTCTAATGATGTGATCCAGTTCATCAAATGACAATGCATGTCTATGGTCAGGAAATTTAACCATCTTTGATTAACGAGCTAGTCAAGTAGGGGCATACTAGGGACACTATGTTTTGTCTATGTATTCACACATTCACTAAGTTTCCGGATAATACAATTCTCGCATGAATAATAGACATTTATCATGATATAAGGAAATATAAATAACAACTTTATTATTGCATCTAGGGCATATTTCCTTCAGTCTCCCACTTGCACTAGAGTCAATAATCTAGATTACATGGTAATGATTGTAACACCCATGGAGTCTTGGTGTTGATCATGTTTTGCTCGTGGAAGAGGCTTAGTCAACGGGTCTGCAACATTCAGATCCATATGTATCTTGCAAATCTCTATGTATCCCTCCTTGACTTGATCATGGATGGAATTGAAGCGTCTCTTGATGTGTTTGGTTCTCTTCTGAAATCTGGATTCCTTCGCCAAGGCAATTGCTCCAGTATTGTCACAAAAGATTTTCATTGGACCCGATGCACTAGGTATTACACCTAGATCGGATATGAACTCCTTCATCCAGACTCCTTCATTTGCTGCTTCCGAAGCAGCTATGTACTCCGCTTCACACATAGATCCCACCACGACTCTTTGCTTGGAACTGCACCAACTTACAGCTCCACCATTCAATATAATATGTATCCGGTTTGCGACTTACAGTCATCCGGATCAATGTCAAAGCTTGCATCGACGTAACCATTTACGACAAGCTCTTTGTCACCTCCATAAACAAGAAACGTATCCTTAGTCCTTTTCAGGTATTTCAGGATATTCTTGAGCGATGTCCACTGATCCACTCCTAGATTACTTTGGTACCTTCCTGCTAAACTTATAGCAAGGCACACATCATGTCTGGTACACATCGTTGCATACATGATAGAACATATGGTTGAGGCATAGGGAATGACTTTCATTTTCTCTCTATCTTCTGCAGTGGTCGGGCATTGAGTCTGACTCAACTTCACACCTTGTAACACAGGCAAAAACCCTTTCTTTGACTAATCCATTTTGAACTTCTTCAAAATATTATCAAGTTATGTGCTTTCTGAAAGTCCAATTAAGCATCTTGATCTATCTCTATAAATCTTGATGCCTAATATATAAGTAGCTTCACCGAGGTCTTTCATTGAAAAATTCTTATTCAAGTATCCTTTTATGCTATCCAAAAAAATTGTATTATTTCCGATCAACAATATGTCATCCACATATAATATTAGAAATGCTACATAGCTCCCACTCACTTTCTTGTAAATACAGGCTTCTCCAAAAGTCTGTATAAAACCATATGCTTTGATCACACTATGAAAGCGTATATTCCAACTCTGAGATGCTTGCACCAGTCCATAAATGGATCGCTGGAGCCTGCACACTTTGTTAGCACCTTTAGGATCGACAAAACCTTCTGGTTGCATCATATACAACTCTTTAAGAAATCCATTAAGTAATGCAGTTTTGACATCCATTTGCCAAATTTCATAATCATAAAATGCGGCAATGGCTAACATGATTTGGACAGACTTAAGCATCGCTACGGGTGAGAAGGTCTCATCGTAGTCAACTCCTTGAACTTGTCGAAAACCTTTTGTAACAAGTCAAGCTTTGTAGACAGTAACATTACCATCAGCGTCAGTCTTCTTCTTGAAGATCCATTTATTCTCTATGGCTTGCCGATCATCGGGCAAGTCAACCAAAGTCCACATTTTATTCTCATACATGGATCCCATCTCAGATTTCATGGCTTCAAGTCATTTCACTGAATCTGGGCTCAGCATCGCTTCCTCATAGTTCGCAGGTTCATCATGGTCTAGTAACATGACTTCCAGAACAGGATTACCGTACCACTCTAGTGTGGACCGTACTCTGGTTGACCTACGAGGTTTAGTAGTGACTTGATCTGAAGTTTCATGATCATCATCATTAGCTTCCTCACTAATTGGTGTAGGAATCACTGGAACTGATTTCTATGGTGAACTACTTTCCAATTCAGGAGAAGGTATAATTCCCTCATCAAGTTCTACTTTCCTCCCACTCACTTCTTTCAAGAGAAACTCCTTCTCTAGAAAGGATCCATTCTTAGCAACGAATATCTTGCCTTCAGATCCGCGATAGAGGGTGTACCCAACAGTTTCCTTTTGGTATCCTATGAATATACATTTCTTCGATTTGGGTTCGTGCTTATCAGGTTGAAGCTTTTTCACATAAGCATCACAGCCCCAAACTTTAAGAAACGACAACTTAGGTTTCTTGCTAAACAACAGTTCATATGGTGTCATCTCAACAGATTTAGATGGTGCCCTATTTAACATGAATGCATCTATCTCTAAAGCATAACCCCAAAACAATAGCGGTAAATTGGTAAGAGACATCATAGATCGCACCATATCTGATAAAGTACGGTTACGACATTCGGACACACCATTACGCTGTGGTGTTCTAGGTGGCATGAGTTGCGAAACTATTGCACAATGTGTCAAAATGAAGACCAAACTCATAACTCAAATATTCACCACCACGATCAGATCGTAGAAACTTTATTTTCCTGTTACGATGATTTTCCACTTCACTTTGAGATTCGTTGAACTTTTCAAATGTTTCAGACTTATGTTTCATTAAGTAGTTATACCCATATCCGCTCAAATCATCTGTGAAGGTCAGAAAATGATGATACCCGCCGCGAGCCTCAACACTCATCGGATCGCATACATCAGTATGTTTTCTTTCCAATAAATCAGTGGCTCGCTCCATTGTTCAGGAGAACGGAGTTTTAGTCATCTTGCCCATGAGGCATGGTTCGCAAGCATCACATGATTCAAAATCAAGTGATTCCAAAAGCCCATCAGGATGGAGTTTCTTCATGCGCTTTGCACTAATATGACCTTAACGGAAGTGCCATAAATAAGTTGCACTATAATTATTAACTTTGCATCTTTTGGCTTCAATATTATGAATATGTGTATCACTACGATTGAGATTCAACAAAAATAGACCACTCATCAAGGGTGCATGACCATAAAAGATATTACTCATATAAATAGTACAACCATTATCCTCTGATCTAAATGAATAACTGTCTCTCATCAAACAAGATCCAGATATAATGTTCAAGCTCAACGCTGGCACCAAATAACAATTATTCAGGTCTAAAATTAATCCTGACCGTAGATGTAGAGGTAGTGTGCCGACGGTGATCACATCAACCTTGGAACCATTTCTGATGCGCATCGTCACCTCGTCCTTGGCCTATCTTTGTTTAATCCGTAGCCCCTATTTCGAGTTGCAAATATGAGCAACCGAACAAGTATCAAATACCCAGGCGCTACTATGAGCTTTAGTAAGGTACACATCAATAACATGTATATCAAATATACCTTTCACTTTGCCATTCTTCTTATCCGTCAAATACTTGGGGCGGTTCCGCTTCCAGTGATCAGTCCCTTTGAAGTAGAAGCACTCAAGTTGCAGGCTTAGGTCCAGACTTGGGCTTCTTCCCATGAGAAGAAACTTGCTTGCTATTCTTCCTGAAGTTCCCCTTCTTCCATTTACCCTTTTTCTTGAAACTAGTGGTCTTGTTAACCATCAACACTTGATGCTCCTTCTTGATTTCTACCTCCGCAGCCTTTATCAGCATGAAGATCTCGGGAATTGTCTTTTCCATCCCTTGCATCTTATAGTTCATCATGAAGCCTTTATAGCTTGCTGGCAGTGATTGAAGAACTCTGTCAATGACACTATCAACAGGAAGATTAACTCCCAACTGAGTCAAGTGGTTATGATACCCAGACATTCTGAGTATTTGTTCACTGACAGAACTATTTTCCTCCATTTTCCAGCTATGGAACTTGTTGGATACTTCATATCTCTCAACTCGGGCATTTGCTTGAAATTTTAACTTCAACTCCTAGAACATCTCATATGCTCCATGACGGTAAAAACGTCTTTGAAGTCCCAATTCTAAGCCATAAAGCATGGCACACTGAACTATCGAGTAGTCACCAGCTTTAGTCTATCAGACGTTCATAAAGTCCGGAGTTGCTCCTGCAACGGGTTTTGCACGTAGCGGTGCTTCCAGGATGTAATTCTTCTATGTAGCAATGAGGATAATCCTCAAGTTACGCACCCAGTCTGTGTAGTTGCTACCATCATCTTTCAACTTAGATTTCTCTAGGAACGCATTAAAATTCAAGGGAACGGTAGCACAGGCCATTGATCTACTATAACATAGATATGCCAAAACTATCAGGACTAAGTTCATGATAAATTAAAGTTCAATTAATCATATTACTAAAGAACTCCCACTTAGATAGATATCCCTCTAGTCATCTAAATGATCACGTGATCCATATCAACTAAACCATGTCTGATACGTCTCCAACATATCTATAATTTTTGATTGCTCCTTGCTATATTATCAACTGTTTTGGACTATATTGGGCTTTATTTTCCACTTTTATATTATTTTGGGGACTAACCTATTAACCGGAGGCCCAGCCCAGAATTGTTGTTTTTTTTGCCTATTTCAGTGTTTCGAAGAAACGGAATATCAAACAGAGTCCAAACGAAATAAAATCTTCGGGAACGTGATTTTCTCACCGAACGTGATCCAGGAGACTTGGACCCTACTCCAAGGAACAAAAAAGGCGGTCACGAGGGTGGGGGGCGTGCCCCCTGCCTCGTGGGCCCCCCGTTGGTCCTCCGGCGTACTTCTTCCTCCTATATATACACACGTACCCCCAAACGATCAGAAGGGGTGCAAAAAAACCTAATTCCACCGCCGCAACTTTCTGTATCCACGAGATCCCATCTTGGGGCATGTTCCGGAGCTCCGCCGGAAGAGGGCCGTCATCACGGAGGGCTTTTACATCATCCTAGCCCCTCCGATGAAGTGTGAGTAGTTTGCCTCAGACCTTCGGGTCCATAGTTAGTATCTAGATGGATTCTTCTCTCTCTTTGAATCTCAATACAAAGTTCTCCCCCTCTCTTGTGGAGATCTATTCGATGTAATCTTCTTTTTGCGGTGTGTTTGTTGAGATCGATGAATTGTGGGTTTATGATCACATCTATCTATGAATAATATTTGAATCTTCTCTGAATTCTTTTATGTATGATTGGTTATCTTTGCAAGTCTCTTCGAATTATCCGTTTGGTTTGGCCAACTAGATTGGTAGTTCTTGCCATGGGAGAAGTGCTTAGCTTTGGGTTCGATCTTGCGGTGTCCTTACCTAGTGACAGAAGGGGCAGCAAGGCATGTATTGTATCGTTGCCATCGAGGATAACAAGATGGGATTTATTTCATATTGCATGAATTTATCTCTCTACATCATGTCATCTTGCTTAAGGCATTACTCTGTTTTTAACTTAATACTCTAGATGCATGCTGGATAGCGGTCGATGAGTGGAGTAATAGTAGTAGATGCAGAATCGTTTCGATCTACTTGTCACGGACGTGATGCCTATATACATGATCATGCCTAGATATTCTCATAACTATGCTCAATTCTGTCAATTGCTCAACAGTAATTTGTTCACCCACCGTAGAATACTTATGCTCTTGAGAGAAGCCAGTAGTTAAACCTATGGCCCCCGGGTCTATTCTCATCATATCAATCTCCATCACTTTAATCTTGTTTTGCTTTTTATTTTGCCTTTACTTTTTACTTTGCATCTTTATACCAAAAATACCAAAAATATTATATCTATCAGATCTCACTCTCATAAGTGACCGTGAAGGGATTGACAACCCCTAATCGCGTTGGTTGCGAGTAGCTATCACTTTGTGCAGGTACGAGGGACTTGAGCGTGGGCTCCAACTATATTGATACCTTGGTTCTCAAAAACTGAGGGAAATACTTACGCTACTTTGCTGCATCATCCCTTCCTCTTCGGGGGAAACCAACGCAAGCTCAAGACGTAGCAAGAAGGATTTCTGGCGCCGTTGCCGGGGAGTCTACCCAAAAAGTCAATATACCAAGTACCCATCACATTCCCTATCTCTCACATTACATTATTTGCCATTTTCCTCTCGTTTTCCTCTCGCCCCAATTCACCCTTGCCGTTTTATTTTCCCACTCTCTCTCTATCCTCCCTCTCTATTTGCCTCTTTTTGCCCATTTGCTTTTTGTTCGCTCGTGTGCTAGTTTGCTTGCTTGTCGTTATGTATGAAACTGGGGAAGTTATCGCCAATATGAGCGATAACAATATCATGGAAAATTCTGATGCTCCTGCTAAAGAACCTACCATCTTTCATACAAAAAAAATTCCGTTTTGGTAGTGGTAATATTATTGGAAAAGGAGTTATTCAAGATTTCTTTACTTGTGATGGTGCTTTACCTTTTATGGGTAGTTCTATCCTTCATAGAACTAGTAGTCTTGCAGACGCTATTGCCATGCTTGCAGTTGAACTTGAAAGACAATTCATGCACATGCATCCTTCCATACAAAGGATTTTTCCAGAATTTTCTAATATTGAGCATTCTTCTGTTAAGCGTGCCGCTACTATCTTTTTGGCTCATGAGTTTAGATTCATAATAAGAGAAGCCAAAGAAATCTTTGCGCATTATAGGGTGGACGCTTGTCGTCCTCCCATAGAGGCTATCCTCTTTGATCAAGAAGAAATAATGGGTTTTCAATCTCTAGATTATGTTGCTTTCAATGAAAATCTTAGAAGAAAGGTTCCTACCAATGTTTTAGTTGATAGAATTTCTGAACTTAATGATGATTTGGCTATTCGAAATAATGATCTAGGATATTCTCTTGAATATAGGCTTACAAAGTTCTGTCAGAAGAATGCTTATCTATACCTATACTAATTTGTGACTCCCTAGAAATTACTGCGTTAATCAGTAATTACGAGCCGTTAATCTAACGGGACCGAGTAATTACGGTGTAGATTAATCGAGTTTGACAGAAATTACCCACTATGCCACGGGCAAGTGAAAAAGTGGTTCATTTTATTTTCCACCTGTCCTACCTTCTTCTCTCTCAGGCCTATTCTTTCTCCCATCTCCTTGCAGCGACTCAAAAAAATCCCCTTGCAGCCGCCACCGTAAGCCCCTGCCGCCAGCCCACAACGGAGTCCCAGCCGCCGGCTCTCGGGTGCTCTCCGCCTCCCTAGAAGGTGGGATCTTGCCGCCGTCCCGAACTCGCCGGCTCTCTCCACCCCTGAGGTCTCATATCTCCCAAGGATCCTCTCCAACCCGGAGTTCCTAGCGGAGGGCACCAACTGACACCGACCTTCGGAGGCGAGGCAGGCCGCCCCTCCTCCGACCATCCAACCATAGAAGTGTGGCTCCTCCGACGAGCGGAGGGGCTCTCCTCTCCCATCGGCCGGTGCCTCGACTCCGACTCCTACAGCTCGCGCCGACCAACATCCTCTATCGCCACATCTTAACCACACCGTGTTCCTCTGGGCATCGTCGTGAACCTCCAAGCAGATAAGCCAACCTTCATGTGTATCTCCCGTTATATCTCTACCCAATTCTTCTCTGCTTTGTTTTTCAGGAAGAAGCTAGATTGGTGGCCGTTTCCGGTTTCCAGCATGCAGATGGGTATGCCAACGGCCGTTCCTTGGTTGAAATATGCAATGCATCTTGCTGAATTCCAAGCTGTACTATTTTGGGTCTGCATACATACCCAAGCAGGGGAGATAAAAGCAACAAGTTGGGTAGAAAACTCGGCATGATTCTTGGTAATACTCTTTACTTGGTGCTTGATGATATTTTTGATGATTACTCTTTACTTCGTACAAGGTACTTGATGATTTTAATATAGTATGGCCCTGCTGTAGTTAGCAGTTTACATACATGCCTGAATATGTTCAAGATGCATTGCATTGCGGCACCATCAATGGTTCAGCCGACTGTCAAACACACAAACGCGTCGGACATCGAAGGCGGAGGGCACCCAACTCTCAAGGGTGCAAGCAGAAAAAGAAGAAGCCATTGGAATAATTTGATCCTTTTCAGAGGCTAATTGAGACCAGAAGAGGAAACATCCATTTTTGTACATCAAGAAGCATAGCAGAAAAATTTCAATGTGTGCCCATTGTTGCCTCTGATCTCTCTATGTTCTTCACCGCGCCAATGCCCAGCCACATCCATAGTGAAAAGAACTATGTCTCTACAAAACAAACATACAAGGTGGACCTGCTTTACTACCTGGTACCTGCACATAGGGTTGTCAACACCGTCATCCTGCCTGTTATGCTGCCGTATCAAGTTTGGGTTCAAAGGAGTCAAGTCAAAAAGGCCAAGAGCGCTATGCATGTGATTCTCCACTAATCTCTCCTCTTTACCAATCGTTTACGTTCATCAATTCATGTATTTTAACAAAAATAGGGAAGATGTATTCAACTTTGCTTCATCGTTTCTTATTAGTTGTAGGTAATTTATATTGAGCTGAATTAGCATCGTTTCTTGAACAAACAATACTTGCAGTACGGTTCAAGAGATGGGACAAACGTACGAGAAATAAGATACATAATCACCAATTCATATATGAATGTAGACTGTACCAATCATGTCTATTACTTAGATTTATACATCAGCATAATAGTGTTTCCGATAGTTTACATACTGCACATAGTGTTCTCTGAAAACTTTAAGCAAATTACTTTGACCCTCCACGTTGATTCTACAGTTTTATGATGATTAGTCCATCTAATCAACCCAGGATCGACGTCTCTGTTTCTCTTTATGGTGGGCAAGGAGGAGAAGCGATCTCTCTACCGTGGCCACCCACTGCAGCTACTGCCGAAGTATGAGCAATCCCCGATGCCAAGATCATAGAGCAATCTCTTGCAATTTAGGGCTTTTGGCCGTGCGTCCTCTCTTTGGCTCTGAGGCCGATTTCGCTACTCTTCCGCTGAGGTCTGAACTCCTGTTTTGTTTTCTTTGTCGTAAATAAAATCGTTGAAGATATTCACCAGGATTGGCGCTGCAGGTTCTCAGTTCATGGAATCATTGTTTGGATCTTCTTCCCGGTGCCAAAATATGTTGATACGCACTCTGTACAAGAATCTGCAAGGTGTTTTCCTGTAGTCTGCCCATTTTTCCCAGTGCAAGTTATGTTTGAAATTTCTTATCTGTGCTTAACCAATATATGCAGCCTGATAGTTTATTGAACATTCGTTCCATCTTATTCTGTCCCTAAAATAGTTTTTTGTGGAAAAAATGTTTTTACAGGACTGATAGATAAATTGGTGTTGTATCCTAGAAGCAGAAACATATCCCATAACAAACATTTAATTTTTTTCTTAAGAACATTGCAACTGTCATCTGGATTGGGACAAATTTATCTGAGTTGATCTTCTCAAACTTGATTGCCTTTTTCGGGAGAATAAAAGGGCACTCTTTACACCATCCTTGATTTCATCATATATGTCTAGGTGCCGTCCTTCTACTACTCTACAACCACCAGCACTCAAATTTCCCATCTATAGATGTGTGTACTCCATGTGTTTGATGGGATGTACAAGAGAAAAATCATAGACTCACTGGCAGGGGCCTTATCTTTTAGTTTGTTGAGTAGGGGTGCATGCTTCAGACTAAAACTTGGTGGGTTTAAGTGATAATGACATATAGTATCACGATCACAATTCTTCTGATGTAATTCAGGTATATATCTTGACTGTAACCCTTTCTTAGACTACGACATCTTGCACTCCTATTCTTTAAAGGATTTGGTCTTCCCAACATTACACGGCGTACATGCATGTTCTTCATGCAAATTATGAGCTCATGCCTGTAAAATTAACATATTGTACGCTTCCAACTAAGTACTGACTACCCTTTTTTTTATTCTCCATATCATATACCGAGTGGAGGAATTACATTGGAGTGGTGGTGGCGTTCTAATGGATGTTTCCTCACCTGAAATAATATGAAATAAATCACGTTTGTGCTTTGTTTGATGTTTTCCTGGTCTGCTCACATGCTTATGTAATAGTTCCCTCGGATTGTAGGAACGAGCTTCATATAGATAGGCAAGAATATGTTTATGATCAATCAAAGACAATAGGAACATCTACTAAAATCTTTATGAGTGTGTATCATATGAATTACTTTGATTGCAAGTCCAACGATCTTATTAGTAACTAAGTTTGGAAACATATGCGCCGTTTGTTTTTCTCTAGCTCTTGCCTTCTGTACGTACTGAACTCAAATTGCAATCTTTAGGAGATGATGTAGTGCTTCAAACAACTCATCATAGTAGTTTGCTAATCATTGTATATTGTGAGTTTTACTGCTTGCTCCGATCCAAAATAAGTGTCGCGAAACTTATTACACTTATTTTGGATCGAAGGGGGTACTATTTTTGGGGAAAAAAACATCAAGTTGCTCTCTTTCTGTTAACATCTATGTCTGAGATTTAATAGAAGTCCTCAGAACTACATGGTGACATTATGTTCAGCAAAAGAAATTTCTATCAGTGGCACATCAACAAACATAAGTGGGTTGCCGGCCTTGACGAGAGCTACTCATGTGCACGTGTTTCATTTTGCAGCCAGATCGATTGTATCATGAGTGTACACGACTACTTGAGTAGTGTGGAGGCGTAGTTATATTTCATTATTAATTTCTGCAGGCAACCAACGTAACGACAATGTAGTGTAGCCATCACGGCTAATGCTTCTATTTAATTAGCTTTCTTGCAAAATGATTCATACATATATGTACGTGGGTGGAACAACTGATTGGTCTGAAGTGACAACATCTTTATCCAGAAATCGATATATACAAATAAAGAAGGAAAAACATCAGGCAAAGCACAAACGCGACTATTTCATACTTACAAAAGTCCTCATATTTACATGTTACAAAAGCTATCCTTATGGATGATGCATGACAAAGTTCTCATATTTACATGCCTGAGTATAGACGTATGTCATATATCACTATTTGTATAGCTCACTGTTAACTGATTAAATATACATCTTACACCAAAATATCTAGAAATTGCCAATTCAATATATTATTTTTATAAATAAATTGATCAATAACCGAAGGAATATAATAAAGGCATCTATCCAACATTTATGTAAATAAGAAGGCAATGTAACGAAGAATGAAATCATACATTTAGTTTAGTGTCATTCGGCTACGGTATTCAGAAAAAGTTAGGGTAAATATTTATTCTTAATGGAATAAATCAACCGTGTAAGATAATATAACCAAATTTGTTTCCTATTATTAGGGAATTGCATGTATAACCCATAGGATAGTGTGCATGCATTCGTTCTCTGCGACCAAAACATGAAAACTAATTATTGCCCTCTCATCTTGGTATGATAATACACATTTTGCATGGAATCGAGTGAAAACATATGAAATAAAGTTGTGGAAAATAAAAATATTATCTCATGAATAAGTATAAAAACATTTAAGATGCTGGAGGATTGCTGATTGTTTTTCGAACTACTAGAACTAGAGAAAGTGTTTACTTTCATCGCACCTCTTGATCTTTTAAAATTAAACATAGATCCTTATATATTCTGTATTGGAAAATTTTGAAGGAGATAACACATAAAATGAACTTCACATTTGCAACGATGTTACCCACCAATACCGCCTTCATATTTATGTCAACTGTATATCATAGTATTCGAGAATAATGAGAGATGGGACGACCAAAAAAGGAAACATCATACAAACCATCTAATCACAACTTGACCAAACAATAGTAATCCCTTTCCCCTAGATCACTTAAAGTATATTACATTAAAAATATTATTATAAATTATATATCAGTGGAGAGTTAGCATTATAAAATAGAATTTAATTACCAAATTATGTAATCATATTAGATATGCATGTGCTACATACCTACTGTCCATTGTTTTAAACCAAAACCATTTTTTTGAAGTGCTAAATGAAGCAAATCACGTAACACAAAACAAAAATAATTATCAAAGTGTATTGCTTTACATGCAAGCCCGTGCGAATGCATGGGTTGATGACTAGTAATGATGAATTGGTTGTGCATTATGAAGGACCAAAGGAGGAACCTATACCTCCCAAAGTTGATCTTGGGGACTTTTGTCCCGTTGAATTTAGTCTTTTTGATTACTTTTGCTTGCCTCAAAGAAATCTTGGTGCCGAACATACAGAATATGAAATGAGTTTTAATAATTTATCTTACTATTATGGCAATACCTAGATCTATCCTCACTTTTATGCCTAGCTAGGGGCGTTAAACGATAGCGCTTGTTGGGAGGCAACCCAATTTTATTTCTATTCCTTGATTTTTGCTCCTGCTTAGTAATAAATAAATTATTTATCCTATGTTTTGGTTGTGTTTTTTTGTGTTTAATTAGTGTTTGTGCCAAGTAGAACCGTTGGGAAGACATGGGGAAAGTCTTGTTGAACTTGCTGTAAAAACAGAAACTTTAGCGCTCACGAGAACTGCTGTCACTTTTATTTGAAGAGTGATATTTAGTTAATTCTTTTTTAAGATGATTAATATATAAATTCCTCACGTCCATCAATTTATTTTAGAATTTTTGGGGTTCCATATCTTGCGCTAGCTACAGATTACTACAGACTGTTCTGTTTTTGACAGATTCTGTTTTTCGTGTGTTGTTTGCTTATTTTGATGAATCTATGGCTAGTAAAATAGTTTATAATCCATAGAGAAGTTGGAATGCAGTAGGTTTAACACCAATATAAATAAATAATGAGTTCATTACAGTACCTTGAAGTGGTCTTTTGTTTTCTTTCGCTAACGGAGCTCACGAGTTTTCTATTTTGAGTTTTGTGTTGTGAAGTTTTCACGTTTTGGGTGAATTCTTTTGATGGATCATGGAACAAGGAGTGGCAAGAGCCTAAGCTTGGGGATGCCCATGGCACCCCCAAGATAATCCAAGGACACAAAAAAGTCAAAGCTTGGGGATGCCCCGGAAGGCATCCCCTCTTTCGTCCACTTCCATCGGTAATTTACTTGGAGCTATATTTTTATTCACCAACATGATATGTGTTTTGCTTGGAGCGTCTTGTATTATTTGTGTCTTTGTGTCTTATTATGCCACAATCATCCTTGCTGAACACACCTTTTGTCAGTGTACTAGAATAGGGGTACCCTAGTACCCCGAACTTGTGCACGAGCAGTTGCAGCACCCCGCGGCAAGGCTTGCCAGGCGAACGCCAAGATCCTCCATGGTTCCCTTGGAGCCATTCAAGAACAAAGTATTTAAGCTCAGGAGACAAGGCCCCGGCAAGAGGAGCTTGCCAGGAAGGCCAACCAAGGCACTCCAAGGAACTTGCCGTGACGCGCCACGCGCTCCGGCAAGGCAACAAGGCCCCGGCAAGAGGAGTTTGCCGGGAAGACCAACCAAGGTACCTCGAGGCCCGGTGAGCGACAAGCTTCCAGACCCGAGAAGATAACAGCAGCGGCAAGGTGCTTGCCGCGGCAGGCAGCCACTCTGTACCCACGCTCCAAGCGCATCCACCAACGTGTCGCTCTGGGGGCCTCTCCAGGCGCGCGTGGCGGGAGGCTGTGCAGCTAGCGGTGCGCAGTGGCATGCGAAGCTGACAAGATCGCCATCGTGGCGAACGGTGGCGCCCCTAACGGTTCTTTTCTGCACTATTTGGGCGACTCAAACGGGTATTTAATGCCCTTGTCCCCTGCCGTCAGGGTTAGGTAGGGTGCACTGTACAAGTAACTGTGCCAACCACCTCACTTTTTACGTTTGTACCCTTCTCTGCGTTGCCACCTGTCGGTGACCCCTTTAGCATATAAAAGGAGGCCCATGCGCAACGTAGAGGGGGTTCCGGAGGTTGGACTCATTCGTAACCCAGAAAAACACTACGCTCTCTCTCTGGAGCAAGAACACAAGATAATCAAACAAGCAACAGTAGGAGTGTTATCTCTCCGGAGAGCTCCGAAGCTGGGTAAACTGCTCGTGAGCTTCGCCTTGATCTGCTCTTCGTGCGATCTCCGCCCCCCGCCGAACCGAAAGGGGCTCGGTCCGCCGGCCCCATAGGTGTTCGTGGATCAGTTTCCCCGACATCTTTGGCGCGCCAGGTAGGGGGCGTAGAGATTGTGTGAACCTGATCCGGCGTTCACATGAGCTAGATCTTCATTCCCTTCATCAACATGCCACCGAAGAAGAAGACTTCGGCGGCAGCCGCTCCATCCACGTCACTTCCGCCACCGTTGGAGCAAACGGGTGGTGGAATGGACGCCGGTGGAAGAATGGACGTCGACGAGGAAGCTTACGATGCTGCCAGGTCCAAGAACAAGGCTGCACAAACCTCGGCGACTGTACATGTTCCGCGCCACTCTCAGGAGGCGCAAGACCAACAGCGTCATGGTACTTGCAGTGCCACACGCATGATAGGCCAAGACCAAGCTGGTGGATCTCGGGGAGCTCAAGACCAGCATGCACGCCAGCGTGCTGGCACGAGCGGGGCACGGTCGCCTGGACGGGATACTGCTCCTTCTAACATAGTTAGAAGTCCGAGCACGTCCCACTCCTCGCGTCGTCCGCCACTGCCACCCACCACTCCAACAGAAGCTTTGGCACGAGCTCAACTGCTCCTAGATTACCCTCCGACGTCGGACAAGATCGACGAATGGAGGGCCGCCATTCAGAGTCTCATCAGCTACGCCAACGGCGACACTCCATGGCGGCCGAGCGCGTCGCCGCCGCGGCAGGGTTGCCGGGTGCGAGCCAGTGGCGACGAAACGGGTGGAGGTGCAACTACCATGCAATCACCACCCCGAAGGCCAAGATCGCCGACTCGCCGGATCCACCTCGACAGCGACTCCACCGCATCGTCGGATCCACGAGCTCATCGCGATCAGCGCCAAGTTCTTCATGATCGACGACAAGAAGACACTCGAACTCGCATCGAGCGCCGAAGAGAAGCGCGACGTCAATCCGACAAGCGCGCTGGGCCCTCTGTGGACATGCATGCGCCAGGGGAACCAGGCGATCTGCCGTACGCGGTAGGTTGCCCTGCGTTCACTCGTGAGCTGCGGCAAGTCCAATGGCCCAGCACGAAGAACTTCAAGCCAGACGTACCGGAGAAGTACGACGGCAAGACGCATCCGTCGGAGTTCCTCAGCATCTACACCATTGCGGTGCAGGCTGCCGGGGGACGGGATAACAAGATCCTTGCCAACTACTTCCCGCTGGTGCTTAAGCCCAACGTCAGATCCTGGCTCATGCACTTGCCGGACAACTCCATATCCTCTTGGGCTGATCTGTGCCATCAGTTTGTCGGCACCTTCACAGGCGGACACAAGCCTCATGGCCAGGAGAGTGATCTTCATCTGCTCGCCCAGAAGGAAGGAGAGCCCCTGCGCAAGTACATTCAGAGATTCAGCAGTGTGCAGCACAACATCCCAGACGTCCACCCTGCCGCGGTGATCAGCGCGTTCCATCAGAACGTGCGAAACCGCATGATGCGGGAGGAAATGGCGATGTGCAAGATCAGGGACGTCAGTGAGTTATATGCACTGGTCGACAAGTGTGCACGTGTTGAGGAAGGGAGGAGACTCCCCAGAGAGAATGTAGGAGCGGGAGGATCTGACAGTGAAGATGCTGCCCCGGCAAGGAAAAACCGGCGGCAGAACAACAGGAAGAGGAAAGGCAAAGAGGTGCTAGTTGTTGAGCAGTCCGGCAACAGTGGTGGCGCCAAGGAAGCCAAAGCTGATGACTCCGGCAAGGAGGTTGCCGCGGAGGTGGCGGTCACCGACAAGTAGGACGGCACCAACAAGCAGTATTGCAAGATCCACCGCACTAAGGGCCATGATCTCCAGAACTGTAAGAAAGTCGAGCAGCTTGTTGAGCAACAGAAAGCTGAATACGAACGGTGCGACAAGGAGAAGGCCCAGGAAGGTGCTGGGGGATCCGGCAAGAAACGTCCCGGCCAAGGAGGACGCCGCGGCAAGGCCAAGCAGCGGCAAGGAGACAGACCTCCTCGCGGCCGCGACAAGGATGAAGATGACAACGACGATGAAGACATGGATGATGAGGAGACTGATGAGCAGGAGTTCCAGAAAGCCACAGAGGTCATGTGCGTTGACGGTGGTGCTTCTCTGTATACCTCGCACCGCCAGCTCAAGCAGTGGGTGCGGGAAGTTAATGCAGCAGAACCACCCGTCGAGTCATGCAAGCCTCTGAAATGGTCCAGCATGCCTATCATCTTTGATATTGAGGACCACCCTGATCGCATAACTGCGGTCGGGTGCTTGCCGATGTTGGTGTCACCAACAATCCGCAACCTCAAGGTCACTAAGATGCTAGTTGACGGCGGGGCCGGCTTGAACCTGATCTCCTCCGCGGTGCTCCAGAAACTCCAGATCCCTGACAGCGAGCTCGAAGAGACCGGTACATTTCAAGGAATCAACTCGGGAAGAAGCAAGCCGAAGGGAAAGATCACGTTACCGGTAACATTTGGCAGCGAGCTGAACTTCAGGACTGAGAGGGTCACATTTGATGTTGCTGACTTTCCATTACCTTACAACGGAATCCTTGGCCGTCTGGCACTCGCCAAGTTCATGGCAGCCTCTCACTATGCGTACAACGTACTGAAAATGCCAGGCCCGATAAGTGTCATCTCTGTCCCTGCGACAAGAAGGATGCTCTTATCTGTGCCGACAAGATCTACCGGGAAGCAGCAGCCGCAGCAGAACGCAAGACACTTGCCGCTGAAGCTCCCGGGGGGAAGAAGAAGACCAAGTCCGGCAAGAGCTCTGATGCCCACTCCGGCAAGCGCACCTCTTCGGAGTGCTGCGCTACCGTCGAGGACGCACCATCGAGCTCCACCGGCAAGTGTAAGAAGGCAATGGCAGCTCCACCTGAGACCAAGAAGGTGTCCGCCAAGGAGGACGGCACTGCTGGTACCTTCACCATCAGCGCCACCCTTGACCCCAAATAGGAAAGCGCGCTCGTTGCTTTCCTGCGGGCGAATGTTGACGTGTTTGTGTGGCAACCGTCTGATATCCCCGGTGTTCCCAGGAAAGTAATTGAGCACCACCTTGCCGTCTGTCCTCATGCGCGGCCCGTCAAGCAGAAAGTCAGGAAACAGGCAGTGGAGCGCCAAGAATTCATCACAGAAGAAATCAAGAAGTTGGAAGCAGTAGGCCTTATCAGAGGAGTGCTCCATCCCACGTGGTTGGCCAATCCTGTTGTCGTGCGCAAGGCTAACAGGAAATGGAGGCTTTGTATTGACTTCACCTATGTTAATAAAGCTTGTCCCAAAGACCCATTTCCCTTGCCGCGCATTGACCAGATTGTTGACTCCACAGCCGGATGTGATTTGCTTTCATTTCTTGATGCATACTCAGGATACCATCAGATCTTCATGGCAGAAGAGGATGAAGAGAAAACCGCATTTATCACCCCGTGTGGCACGTACTGCTTCGTACGGATGCCTTTCGGTTTGAAGAATGCTGGTTCAACATTCGCAAGGATAGTCCATCACGCTTTTGAGCTGCAGATGCACAGAAATGTGGAAGCCTACATGGATGACATAGTGGTCAAGAGCAAGAACAGGGCGACCCTGATTCAAGATTTAGACGAGACATTTGCAAGTCTACGCAAGATCAACCTCAAGCTTAACCCCGAGAAGTGCGTGTTTGGAGTCCCTTCCGGCAAGCTTCTCGGGTTCTTCGTGTCTCAGCGGGGAATTGAAGCCAATCCCGACAAGATCAAGGCCATTGAGCAGATCGAAGCACCAAAGCGCTTCAAGGATGTACGAAGGCTTGCCGGTTGCGTGGTTGCTCTCAGCAGGTTTATCTCTAGATCTGCTGAGCGCGCCCTGCCATTTTTCAAAATTTTGAAAAAGGCAGGTCCAATGAAATGGACTCCGGAGGCGGAGGCTGCGCTGCAGGACTTGAAGAGATACCTGTCCTCCACTCCAACACTTGTCGCACCTAAGCCGCAAGAGAAGTTGCTGATGTATGTAGCGGCAACCAATCAAGTGGTTAGTGCTGCGTTAGTGGCGGAGAGGGAGGCAGATGATGAGCCAGCAACGACGGCAGATGCATCCAGCGACAAGCAGGGGGCTTCGCCGACAAGCTCTGGTCTCGACAGAGATGGATCTGCGCAGGAGCATGATAAGATGCAGAAGAGAATGGTGTAGCGTCCAGTTTACTTTGTCAGTTCCCTTCTACAGGGGGCTAGATCAAGGTACTCTGGTGTGCAGAAGTTGCTTTTCGGCCTCCTCATGGCCTCAAGAAAACTGCGCCATTACTTCCAAGCACATGAGATCATAGTCGTCACTCTCTTTCCGCTGAAGAGGATACTGCAAAATCCAGAAGCGACAGGCAGGATTGTCGAGTGGGCGCTGGAACTGTCAAGCTTTGGCCTCATGTTTGAGAGCACTTCAACTATCCAAAGCAGAGCATTGGCAGAGTTCATAGCAGAATGGACGCCGACACCAGATGAAGAAATTCCAGAGACGAGCATCCCCATCAAAGAGGCAAGCAAAGAGTGGCTGATATACTTTGATGGTGCCTTCTCGCTGCAAGGCGCCGGTGTGGGCATGCTGCTTGTCGCACCCACCGGAGAGCACCTCAAGTACGTAGTCCAGATGCACTTTCCCATGGAGCAAGCAACCAACAATACTGCAGAGTATGAAGGATTGCTTGCCGGTCTCAGAATCGCAGCAGACCTTGGGATCAAGAAGCTCATTGTCAGGGGTGACTCACAGCTTGTCGTCCGCCAAGTGAACAAGAACTACCAGAGTCCATTGATGGAAGCATATGTTGATGAAGTGAGGAAGCTAGAAGAGCACTTTGACGGCCTATAGATGGAGCATATCCCAAGAGCTCAGAATGACATTGCTGATGGCCTGTCAAAGTGCGCCGCACTAAAGTTACCTGTGGAACCAGGGATCTTTGTGCACAAGTTGACTCAACCATCCGTAACACCATCAACTGGACAAAGCAAGAAGAGGAAGTTGGTTTCTGGTGACTACTTTCCGGCAGAGCTCCCCGAAGCCGCCGCCAAGAAAGTCCCCAAGATCAACACCAAGGATGCTGAGGGGCAGTCTGCTCCGGCAAGCCTTATGGTTTGTTCCGTTGAAGCAGACGCTCCCGACAAGTTTTGCTCCGGCAAGCTTTCCGGGGAACATCAAGCTCCGGCAGGGCCGCAAGTCCTTGCCGTAGAAGCGGATGTTCCCGCAGCAGCAGATGTGCCTTTAGTCCTTGTTGTCGAGCCACAAGCTCCAGCATGGGCACAGCAGATTGTCCATTTCCTTCAGACAGGAGAACTTCCCGAAGAGCAAGAAGAAGCGGAAAAAGTAGCCCGGCAGTCAAGTATGTACCAGTTTGTCGATAGCATACTGTACAGAAGAAGACTCAACGGTGTGAAATTGAAGTGTATTTGCCGGGAAGATGGACAAAAGTTGTTGGCAGAGATACATGGAGGCATATGTGGACACCACATTGGCGCAAGAGCACTTGCCGGCAAAGCTTTCCGGCAAGGTTTCTTTTGGCCGACAGCCCTCCAGGATGCAACTGCACAAGTAACCAAGTGTGAAGCGTGCCAGTTCCACTCCAAACAGATACACCAGCCAGCTCAAGCTCTCCAGACGATCCCTTTATCCTGGCCATTTTCGGTCTGGGGGCTCGATATCCTCGGCCCTTTCCCCCAAGCTATCGGGGGCTTTGAGTACTTGTACGTCGCAATCGACAAGTTCACAAAGTGGCCGGAAGTGCAGGCAGTGAGGAAGGTGACAGCACAGTCAGCAGTCAAGTTCTTCAGGTTAATTGTTTGCCGTTTCGGGATCCCTAACAGGATCATCACCGACAACGGCACGCAATTCACGAGCCGCACCTTCATGCAGTACGTGCAAGACCTTGGCGCCAAGGTCTGCTTCGCTTCTGTTGCTCATCCGAGAAGCAACGGTCAAGCAGAGAGGGCAAATGCTGAAGTGCTGCGCGGGCTCAAGACCAGAACTTTTGACAGGCTACGCAAGTGCGAAAGAAACTGGATCGAGGAGCTGCCGGTGGTTCTTTGGTCGATCAGAATGATGCCAAATCGAGCCACTGGCCAGACGCCTTTCGCTCTAGTCTATGGAGCAGAGGCAGTTCTCCCCACGGAACTCATATACGGATCGCCTCGAGTGCTCGCTTATGATGAGCTTGAGCAAGAACAGCTGCGACAAGACGATGCGCTGCTCCTTGAGGAAGATCGTCTTCAGGCTACTGTACGAGCTGCTCGATACTAGCAAGGTTTGCGCCGCTACCATAGCCGCAAAGTTAAGGCCAGAAGCTTCGAGGAAGGCGACCTTGTTCTTCGGCGCGTTCAGTCCGCCAAGAATTCCAACAAGTTGACGCCAAAGTGGGAAGGCCCTTATCGGGTGAAACGAGTCACAAGGCCCGGTGATGTCCGCCTTGAGACCGAAGATGGCATTCCAGTGAGCAACTCCTGGAACATAGAACATCTTCATAAGTTTTTCCCGTAGGGCGCGGTTGCCGGAACCCGTTCCGGCAACCACCTTTTGTACAAGTCTTGTCGCTGTTGCATGTAATCCTTCGTACAAAGCCGGGCGCAGATCCCGTGCATAAATAGAACCCCATGTGCTCCGCACAACTTGTCCATTTCATGCATTAGTTTCTTTCTTGCATGCGTTATCTGACACTTTGTGCAGCACCTACATCTGGTAAGCAATAACGAGCCGAAGGGCTCCGTATCGTTATTTTCTCTTCTTTCTTCTTTTTCAACAAAGGAAAAGAAGGTTCCCTCGCACACAAGTTTGCCGGGGGGAAGGAGAAGATTGTGGTATGGACCAGGCGTCGTTCAAGCAAAGTTTTGCCTTGCCGGGAAGCAAACGACAGAAAAGCTAAGTTGCCAAAGTTTGAGCAATCAGTTTTTAAATTTTGGAGTTATCTTCCTCGAACGACCCTGCTTTGTATGGAAAACCTGTGCGCGGAGGAACCAACTCGTGGCTAGTTGCGCCCTTACTTTGTTTCGAGTCCGCTCAACAACTTAAGTGTGCTGCATCTAGTCGCGACAAGGTTTCTTGTCGGAAGCAGCGCCGCCAGCAGGCTGCTGACGTTCCGCACTCAGCGATCGCGGCTCGGGTGCCTGCGCCGACAAGTTCCCTAGAAGCGTAGGGTAAAAACATACAAAGGAAGGAATCTAGTAGAGGAAATAACATAGCAATTGATAACAGAAATAAAGTTATATTACAAGATAACTTGTCGCAGCTCTAACAGACTGTTTTCATAACATGATTAGCAGCGACAAGGGAAAAGAAGAAATGGGCGGCCTAGTCTACGCGATTGCCCTCAACCCTCTTGATCTCGCTCACCTTGTCCACAATGGGTGCGACAAGGGCCTTGAGTGCGTCCCGATCGGCGTCTGGCGGCAAGGACTTGAGGACGTTTGTGAAGCTGAGGCCTGGATTGCGGAAGGCCACCTCATCAGCACCTTCTGGAGAACCCCGGCGCAGATTTTGCGTGACTCGTCGGCCAGCTGCTTTGGGATCCTCTCCCGGAGCCGCTGGAGTGTCGTCGCCACGCCCTTGAAGAACAGGCTGAGCTTGGCGCTGGGTTGGAGATTCTCGTCGGAGGGATACCCAAAGTCCTCCATCCCCAGCTGCGCCAGCTCCTCGTCGATGACTGCGGCAATATTCACCAGACCCTCGGTCCAGTGCTCCACAGTATCTCTGAATGAGTTCTGGGTAACTATGATGCTCTCCAGCAGCGCCTTGTCAGCCTTGACCTTGTCCGACAAGGTCTTCTCCCGCTCCTTGGCGTTGTCCAGCGTCTGCGTCAGCGTGGCCAGCTTCAACTTCAGGTCCGCATTCGAATCCTTGGCGGCGCTGAGCTCCTTGCCCCTCTCAGCAAGAAGACCTTGTAGCTCACCGTGGGCGGCATCATCCTTCTCATGCTCACGCTTGAGCGCGGCAAGCTCCTCGCCACTCTTCCCGATGTTGGCCTCCAGCTACGCCACCTTCTCCTCCAGCTCTTTCTTGGCGGCCTCCGTGATTGCGGCAGCGTCATTTGCTTTCCTGAGCGCCCTGCCAAGTGCTTGCTCGCGCTCGGCGAGCTCCTCCTCGTAGCTGTCGAGGTTGGCCTTCCGTTGCACCAATTCGCCTTCTCGCGCGGACTGCTTCTCGGCAGCCAGCCTTTGTTCCTCCTCAGCTTCGGCCTTCTCGAGAAGGAAGGCCGTGCGCTCCTCGTCGAGTCGCTCCCGCTCCTGTGCCAGGGACCGGAGAGCTTCTTGATTGTGGCCCCGGAGCTCCTCCGCATGCTTCTCCATATCAACTCCCGCCTTCGCGACAAGCGCTTCCCGGGAAGCCAGCTTGGCTTGCCGGGCGCGGTAGAGTGACAGCAGCTTCCGCAGCAGCTGCTCCTCCTCAGGCTCGCTACTACTGTTGCTGAGCGCGTCGACCAACGACAGTCCGGCGGAGGCGAGCACCTCCTCATCGAAAGTTTCCCCCTCGACCGGCGCCCTGGAGCTCGACGCCCAGGGTAGCTTGATGAAGATATCATCGCCGGCCTTCAAGTAGGCGCCGGGCTGGGGCTCCTCGGAGCCCGGCCCTGCAGCAGCGGCAGAGGGATCAGCGGTCGGCACAGCGCCTGGCGCTCCTGCGGCCACAGGGTCGTCAGTACGATCGCCCGACCCCTCGCCGGCTTCTGCGGCGGCAGCCTTGGCGGCCTCCTCGCCGGCGGTCTCATCAGCACCGGCCCCTTCTTCGTTGGCGGCGGCGTCGTCAGTGCTGCCATGTGCGCCTTCCTCGCCGGCGCCCTCTGTCTCCATTGGCTCGGCAGCAGATGGGTCTGAAGAACGAAGAAGGGAGAAAAATCAATCAAAAATCCAAGAGAAGAAAATCAGAAGAAGAAGAACCCAAGGGAAAGTTTTTGGACAAGTGAATTACCTGTGCTAAGATCCGCAGTTGCAGTTTCGGCCGCCGCAGGATCGACGGTGCTGCCCCTTGCCGGAGAGCGCTCCCTTACCGGGAACTCATCCCTTGGCGGCGTAGACGAAGCAGATGGCACTTCGGGACCAGCTTCCGGGCGCTCCTGATATGGCTGCTCTGCTCCTACACAAATCAACAAGCAAGATATCAACAAAGGAAAAAGCACTCATGCACGCCTGACAGCGGAAAGCTAACTATGAACTTACGCTGGGGGCTGCGCTGGGGGCTGCTTTGAGGAGTGGTTGCCGGGTCCGTCAAGGTGGTCTCGGACCCACCCTCTGCTGACACGGTGGGGTCATCTTCGATGACAATCACCGCGGCATTGGCCCTCTTCGCCGCTCTCTGGGCCAGCGTCCTGAAAAGAAAGGAGTCCAGATTGAAGCAAGTCAGATACAAGATAAAAATAGCAAGATTGAAGAACTACAAGAGCACCAAAGAAACTTACTCTTCTTCCTCCTCGTCGGAGCTGAGCGCGGAAAGATCGAAGTCCGGCTCCCCTCTGGTGCGGCGAGGCGGAGGAGTAGGATCCCTTGCCCGCTTGGCGGGGGCGGTGGCGGTGGCCCGGGAAGATCCCACTTCAGTTGCCGCTGCTGCGTGAGGCGCTCCCGTGGCAACATTGCTTGCCGCGGTAGAGCGTGTCGCATGGCTCGGCGGCTGTTGACCCGGCTGCCGCCCCGCTACGTCCACGGCCCTGCGAAGACGCCTTCTTGGCGGGGCCGGGGGCTCCGCCTGCGGCAAGCTTTCTGAAGGCTCGGGCTCTTCCTCGCCGGCCTCGCTCGGCTCAGCTTCAGAGCCGGCAGGCTCTTCTTCGCCAATGAACTCCGCGCGCTCGGCAAGGTTTGCCGCCTCTACCGCCTCCGCCTCCTCCACAGTGAACCCGAACGCGCCCGCGGCAGCTGCGGCCGCAACCTCTTCCGCCCTAGTGGCGATGCGCTGCAGCTCCTCGTCGGTGGTGTCACGGGTGAGGCTCTTCTGCTCGTCAGCGCGAACCGGCACTTCTTCCAAGTTGTCAAAGAACGCTTGCACGACGTCATCCGCAGGCTCTTGCCAAGTTGGAACGATTCCGTGTGAATCGCACAACGGCATCATGGCGCGGATCCGGTCAAGCGAAGAATTGTTGCACGATGGAACGACGCCCCTCGGCAGCGTGAATGGGTGCTGGGGATCGCGTTTGAACAACTCCAGGAGCATTGCATCCAGCTCCAAGACGGTGAAGTTGTAGTTGAGGCCCGGCCGCAGCCTCATGATGTCCGCCGAGTTCTTGAATTCCCAGGCGGGCCTCCCCCTCTCCTGCAGGGGGGCAATGCGGCGGTGGAGGAAATCTGCGCCTACATCACCTACAGTGAGCCCGGCAAGCCTGAGGCGAAGGATCCTAGTGATGGCGATCTTCAGCCTCTCGTCTTTCGGGGCCACGTTGCTCCAGTCATTGCCGCGCACTATTGGAGTTTGGCGCACCGCGGTGAAGGGCTGCGGATTCTCCTCGACGATCCAGCACCACTCCGCTCTCCACTCCTCCCACTTGCTGCGGAGCTCACCCTCCAAGTACGCCTCCTTCTTGCCGACTCTCGAGATCCAGGCGATCCCTCCGGCAAGCGGCTCTCCTCTCTCTACCCGAGGTATGAAGAAGTGGCGGAAAAGGGCAACATTGGGGTGGACTCCGACAAAGTTTTCGCACAAATGTGCGAAAACTGCCATGGTCAGAACAGCATTGGGGGTGAAATCAAGGAGGCGGAAGCCGTAGGTGTTCATGATATCGCAGAAGAACTCCGAGAAGGGCGGGCGGAGCCCGCAATAGAAGAACAGCGCGAAGAATGGGTACCCGTTTGGAGCCAATTCCGAAGCAGCGGCCGGGAGTACCCTCGTGCGCGGATGCGCCCGCGTCTCCGTCATCCAAAAGAGGTAGAAGTACTCCCTCAGCTCCTTCACGCCGAGCTGGGGGGAGAAGATCGCCCGCTCCTTCCGCAGCGCCGCGAGCCGCTGCGCCTCGGCCGACTTCACGCCCTTTCCCTTGTCGGCTTTCGGAGCCATGGCGGAGGTGGTGGGGGAGGTCGACGGCGTTAGTGATGCTGGTGGCAATGGGGGGCGGAGCGCTGCTCTCTCGGCTTCGAGAAGAAGGGGGGGGGAGCGGCGGAGGTTCGTGAAGATGGGGTAGTAGCAACCAGCGAGGGGGAACGAACTGCCCCTATTTCCTCTACTTATAAAGAGGGACGGGGCGGACGTTTCGCCCTTCCGAATAAAGAACCACCCACGATCTCTTCCACGACTCCGCATTCAACGCGTGCTGTTAGGGGAGAGCGCGGTGGATATGGAGCGAGATTCGGCGTGGCCCAGTCCACATGTGCCTGTGCCCTATCTTGGGGCTGGCCCAACAGTGCTCGGCACCGTGTCTGGCCCAGGCCCGGGGGCTCCTGTCGGTGTACTAGAATAGGGGTACCCTAGTACCCCGAACTTGTGCACGGGCAGTTGCAGCACCCCGCGGCAAGGCTTGCCAGGCGAACGCCAAGATCCTCCATGGTTCCCTTGGAGCCATTCAAGAACAAAGTATTTAAGCTCAGGAGACAAGGCCCCGGCAAGAGGAGCTTGCTGGGAAGGCCAACCAAGGCACTCCATGGAACTTTCCGCGACGCGCCACGCGCTCCGGCAAGGCAACAAGGCCCCGGCAAGAGGAGTTTGCCGGGAAGACCAACCAAGGTACCTCGAGGCCCGGTGAGCGACAAGCTTCCAGCCCCGACAAGATAACAGCAGCGGCAAGGCGCTTGCCGCGGCAGGCGGCCACTCTGTGCCCACGCTCCAAGCGCATCCACCAACGTGTTGCTCTGGGGGCCTCTCCAGGCGCGCGTGGCGGGAGGCTGTGCAGCCAGCGGTGCGCAGTGGCATGCGAAGCTGACAAGATCGCCATCGTGGAGAACAGTGGCGCCCCTAACGGTCCTTTTCTGCACTGTTTGGGCGACTCAGACGGGTATTTAATGCCCTTGTCCCCTGCCGTCAGGGTTAGGTAGGGTGCACTGTACAAGTAACTATGCCAACCACCTCACTTTTTACGTTTGTACCCTTCTCTGCGTTGCCACCTGTCGGTGACCCCTTTAGCGTATAAAAGGAGGCCCATGCGCAACGTAGAGGGGGTTCCGGAGGTTGGACTCATTCGTAACCCAGAAAAACACTACGCTATCTCTCTGGAGCAAGAACACAAGATAATCAAAAAAGCAGCAGTAGGAGTGTTATTTCTCCAGAGAGCTCCGAAGCTGGGTAAACTGCTCGTGTGCTTCGCCTCGATCTGCTCTTCGTGCGATCTCCGCCCCCCGCCGAACTGAAAGGGGCTCGGTCCGCCGGCCCCATAGGTGTTCGTGGATCAGTTTCCCCGACACCTTTTGAGAGAGCCATACATGAATTAAAATTTGATAGAATACTCTATGTGCTTCACTTATATCTTTTGAGCTAAGTAGTTTTGCTCTATGTGCTTCACTTATATCTTTTGAGCTATGTAGTTTTGCTCTATGTGCTTCACTTATATCTTTTGAGCGTTATAATTTTGCTCTATGTGCTTCACTTAGATCTTTTAGAGCACGGTGGTGGATTTGTTTTAAAGAAACTATTGGTCTCTCATGCTTCACTTAAATTATTTTGAGAGTCTCTTAATAGCATGGTAATTTGCTTAATAATAATATGCTTGGTATTCAAGATTTGTGAAACTTTCTTTTGAGTGTGTTGAATACTAAGAAAAGATTGAAGCATGATAATTGTTTTGAGATATGGAGGTGATAATATTAAAGTCATGCTAGTTGAGTAGTTGTGAATTTAAAGAATACTTGTGTTAGAGTTTGTGATTCCCGTGGCATGCACGTATGGTGAACCGTTATGTAACGAAGTCGGAGCATGATTTGTTTATTGATTGTCTTCCTTATGAGTGGCGGTCGGGGACGAGCGATGGTCTTTTCCTACCAATCTATCCCCCTAGGAGCATGCGCATAATACTTTGCTTTGATAACTTCTAGATTTTTGCAATAAGTATATGAGTTCTTTATGACTAATGTTGAGTCCATGGATTATACGCACTCTCACCCTTCCACCTTTGCTAGCCTCTCTAATACCGTGCACCTTTCGCCGGTATCATACACCTACCATATACCTTCCTCAAAACAGCCACCAAACCTACCTATTATGGCATTTCCATAGCCATTCCGAGATATATTGCCATGCAACTTTCCACCACCTAGTTCATCATGACACATTGATCATTGTCATATTGCTTAGCATGATCATGTAGTTGACATAGTATTTGTGGCAAAGCCACCGTTCATAATTTCTTCATACTTGTCACTCTTGATGCATTGCATATCCCGGTACCCGCCGGAGGCATCCATATAGAGTCATACTTTGTTTTAGAATCGAGTTGTAATCATTGAGTTGTAAATAAATAAAAGTGTGATGATCATCATTCAATAGAGCATTGTCCCAATAAAAAAGCGAAAGGCCAAAGAAAAAAAGAAGGCCCAAAAAAAGAAAACAAATAAAAAGGGGCAATGCTACTATCCTTTCCACACTTGTGCTTCAAAGTAGCACCATAATATAGCGAGTCTCATATATTGTGCTTCAAAGTAGCACCATAATATAGCGAGTCTCATATATTGTGCTTCAAAGTAGCACCATGTTCTTCATATAGAGAGTCTCATATGTTGTCACTTTCATATACTAGTGGGAATTTTACATTATAGAACTTGGCTTGTATATTCCAATGATGGGCTTCCTCAAAATTGCCCTTGGTCTTCGTGAGCAAGAAAGTTGGATGCACATCCACTTAGTTTCTTTTGTTGAGCTTTCATACATTTATAGCTCTAGTGCATCTGTTGCATGGCAATCCCTACTCACTCACATTGATATCTATTGATGGGCATCTCCATAGCCCGTTGATACGCCTAGTTGATGTGAGACCATCTTCTCCTTTTTGTCTTCTCCACAACCACCACTCTATTCCACCTATAGTGCTATATCCATGGCTCACGCTCATGTATTGTGTGAAGATTGAAAAAAGTTTTGAAAAAGTTAGAGTATGAAACAATTGCTTGGCTTGTCATCGGGGTTGTGCATGATTTAAATACTTTGTGTGGTGAAGATGGAGCATAGCCAGACAATATGATTTTGTAGGGATAACTTTCTTTGGCCATGTTATTTTGAGAAGACATAATTGCTTTGTTAGTATGCTTGAAGTATTATTATTTTTATGTCAATATAAACTTTTGTCATGAATCTTTCTAATCTGAATATTCATACCACAATTAAGAAGATTTACATTGAAATTATGCCAAGTAGCACTCCGCATCAAAAATTCTCTTTTTTATCATTTACCTACTCGAGGACGAGCAGGAATTAAGCTTGGGGATGCCTGATACGTCTCCAACGTATCTATAATTTTGGATTGCTCCATGCTATATTATCTACTGTTTTGGACTATATTGGGCTTTATTTTCCACTTTTATATTATTTTTGGGACTAACCTATTAACCGGAGGCCCAGCCTAGAATTGTTGTTTTTTGCCTATTTCAGTGTTTCGAAGAAACGGAATATCAAACGGAGTCCAAACGGAATAAAATCTTTGGGAACGTGATTTTCTCACCGAACGTGATCCAGGAGACTTGGACCCTGCTCCAAGGAACAAAAGAGGCGGTCACGAGGGTGGGGGCGCCCCCCCTAGAGCGCGCCCCCTGCCTCGTGGGCCCCCGTTGCTCCTCCGGCGTACTTCTTTCTCTTATATATACACATGTACCCCTAAACGATCAGAAGGGGAGCCAAAAAACCTAATTCCACCACCACAACTTTCTGTATCCATGAGATCCCATCTTGGGGCCTGTTCCGGAGCTCCGCCGAAAGAGGGTCGTCATCACGGAGGGCTTCTACATCATCCTATCCCCTCCGATGAAGTGTGAATAGTTTACCTCAGACCTTCGGGTCCATAGTTAGTAGCTAGATGGCTTCTTCTCTCTCTTTGAATCTCAATACAAAGTTCTCCCCCTCTCTTGTGGAGATCTATTCGATGTAATCTTGTTTTTGCGGTGTGTTTGTTGAGACTGATGAATTGTGGGTTTATGATCAAGTCTATCTATGAATAACATTTGAATCTTCTCTGAATTCTTTTATGTATGATTGGTTATCATTGCAAGTCTCTTTGAATTATCCGTTTGGTTTGGCCAACTAGATTGGTAGTTCTTGCCATGGGAGAAGTGCTTAGCTTGGGTTCGATCTTGCCGTGTCCTTACCCAGTGACAGAAGGGGTAGCAAGGCACGTATTGTATCGTTGCCATCGAGGATAACAAGATGGGGTTTATTTCATATTGCATGAATTTATCTCTCTACATCATGTCATCTTGCTTAAGGCATTACTCTGTTTTTAACTTAATACTCTAGATGCATGCTGGATAGCGGTCGATGAGTGGAGTAATAGTAGTAGATGCAGAATTGTTTCGATCTACTTGTCACGGACGTGATGCCTATATACATGATCATGCCTAGATATTCTCATAACTATGCTCAATTCTGTCAACTGCTCAACAGTAGTTTGTTCACCCACCATAGAATACTTATGCTCTTGAGAGAAGCCACTAGTGAAACCTATGGCCCCCGGGTATATTCTCATCATATCAATCTCCATCACTTTAATCTTGTTTTGCTTTTTTACTTTGCCTTTACTTTTTACTTTGCATATTTATACCAAAAATACCAAAAATATTATATCTATCAGATCACACTCTCGTAAGTGATCGTGAAGGGCTTGACAACCCCTAATCGCGTTGGTTGCGAGTAGCTATCGCTTTGTGCAGGTATGAGGGACTTGAGCGTGGGCTCCTACTGGATTGATACCTTGGTTCTCAAAAACTGAGGGAAATACTTACGCTACTCTGTTGCATCATTCCTTCCTCTTCGGGGAAAACCAACGCAAGCTCAAGACGTAGCAATGTCCGATCATCATGTGAGATGGAGTAGTTTTCAATGGTGAACATCTCTATGTTGATCATATCTACTATATGATTCATGTTCGACCTTTTGGTCTTAGAGTCCCGAGGCCATATCTGCATATGCTAGGCTCGTCAAGTTTAACCCGAGTATTCTGCACATGCAAAACTGGCTTGCACCCATTGTATGTGAATGTAGAGCTTATCACACCTGATCATCACGTGGTGTCTTGGCACGACGAACTGTAGCAACGGTTCATACTCAGGGAGAATACTTATACCTTGAAATTTAGTGAGGGGTCATCTTGTAATGCTACCGCCGTACTAAGCAAAATAAGATGCATAAAAGATAAACATCACGTGCAAACAAAATATGTGACATGATATGGCCATCATTATCTTGTTCCTTTGATCTCCATCTCCAAAGCACCGTCATGATCTCCATCGTCACCAGCTTGACACCTTGATTTCCATCATAGCGTCGTTCTCGTCTTGCCAACTATTGCTTCTATGACTATCGCTACCGCTTAGTGATAAAGTAAAGCAATTACATGGTGATTGCATTTCATACAATAAAGCGACAACCATAAGGCTCCTGCCAGTTGCCGATAACTTTTACAAAACATGATCATCTCCTATAACAATTTGTATCTCATCACGTCTTGACCATTTCACATCACAACATGCCCTGCAAAAACAAGTTAGACGTCCTCTACTTTGTTGTTGCAAGTTTTATGTGGCTGCTACGGGCTTCTAGCAAGAACCTTTCTTACCTACGCATCAAAACCACAACGATTTTTCGTCAAGTGTGCTGTTTTAACCTTCAACAAGGACCGACAGTAGTCAAACTCGATTCAACTAAAGTTGGAGAAACAGACACCCGCCAGTCACCTGTCTGCAAAGCACGTCAGTAGAACCGGTCTCATGGATGTGTTCCTGTAATGTTGGTCCGGGCCGCTTCATCCAATAATACCGCCGAATCAAAATAAGACGTTGGTGGTAAGCAGTATGACTATTATCACCCACAACTCTTTGTGTTCTACTCGTGCATATCATCTATGCATAGACCTCGCTCGGATGACACTATTGGGGAACGTAGCATGCAATTTCAAAAAAAATTCATACGATCATGCAAGATCTATCTAGGAGATGCATAGCAACGAGAGGGGAGTGTGTCCACGTACCCTCGTAGACCGAAAGCGGAAGCGTTAGGTTAACGCGGTTGATGTAGTCGAACGTCTTCACGATCCAACTGATCTTAGTACCGAACGTACGGCACCTCCGTGTTTAGCACACATTCAGCTCGATGACGTCCCTCGAACTCTTGATCTAGTAGAGGGTCGAGGGAGAGTTCCATCAGCACGACGGTGTGGTGACGGTGATGGTGATGTGATCCGCGCAGGGCTTCGCCTAAGCACTACGATGTTAATGACCGGAGGAGTAAACTTTGGAGGGGGGCACCGCACACGTCTAAGAGAACAATTGATGTGCCTTTGGGGTGCCCCCGCCCCCGTATATAAAGGAGGAGAGGGGAGGCCGGCCGGCCCTAGGGGAGTGCCAACTGGGGGGCGTCCCACTAGGACTCCTAGTCCTAGTCGGCTCCCCCCTTCCTTCCAACGGAGAGGAGGAAAGGGGAAAGAGGGTGAGAGGGAGAAGGAAAGCGAGGCCATGCCCCCACTCCTTGTCCAATTCGGACTGCTAGGGGAGGGCACGCGCCACCTCCTGTGGCCTGCCTCCTCCTCTCCACTATGGCCCATGAGGCCCATTAACTTTCCCGGGGGTTCCGGTAACCTCCCGGTACTCCGAAAAATCCCCGGACCTCTCCGGAACCATTCCGGTGTCCGTATATAACCTTCTAGTATATGAATATTTACCTCTTGACCATTTCGAGACTCATTGTCATGTTCTTGATCTCATCCGGGACTCCGAACAAACTTCGATCACCAAAACACATAACTCATAATACAAATCTTCATCGAACGTTAAGCGTGCGGACCCTACGGGTTCGAGAACTATGTAGACATGACCGAGACACATCTCCGGTCAATAACCAATAGTGGAACCTGGATGCTCATATTGGTTCCTACATATTCTACGAATATCTTTATCGTTCAAAGCGCAATAACAATATACGTCATTTGCTTTGTCATCGGTATGTTACTTACCCGAGATTCGATCATCGTTATCATCATACCTAGTTCAATCTCCTTACCGGCAAGTCTCTTTACTCATTCCGTAATACATCATCCCGCAACTAACTCATTAGTCACATTAATTGCAAGGCTTATAGTGATGTGCATTATCGTGAGGGCCTAGAAATACCTCTCCGATACTTGGAGTGGCAAATCCTAATCTCGATCTATGCCAACCCAACAAACACCTTCGAAGACACCTGTAGAGCATCTTTATAATCACCTAGTTACGTTGTGACATTTGATAGCACACAAGGTGTTCATCTGGTATTTGAGAGTTGCATAATCTCATAGTCAGAGGAATATGTATAAGACATGAAGAAAGCAATAGCAATAAAACTTAACGATCATTATGCTAAGCTAATGGATGGGTCTTGTCCATCACATCATTCTCTAATGATGTGATCCCATTCATCAAATGACAACACATGTCTATGGTTAGGAAACTTAACCATCTTTGATTAACGAGGTAGTCAAGTAGAGGAATACTAGGGACACTCTGTTTTGTCTATGTATTCGCACATGCACTAAGTTTCGGATTAATACAATTCTAGCATGAATAATAAACATTTATCATGATATAAGGAAATATAAGTAACAACTTTATTATTGCATCTAGGGCATATTTCCTTCATTATTTACTTCTATGATGAAGCTGCTAGAATTGCCAAACCCGATGAAAAAGATAAACATGGACCCGTTGTTGGCATGCATGTTGTCTCAGTTAAAATAGGAGATCACTGTTATCATGGTTTATGCGACATAGGTGCTAGCGTGAGTGCTATTCCTTTTACCTTATATTAAGAAATTATGAATGATATAGCACCCGCTGAAATAGAAGACATAGATGTTACTATTAAACTTGCTAATAGAGACACCATCACGCCACTTGGGATTGTCAGAGATGTTGAAGTCTTGTGTGGGAAAATAAAATACCCTACTGATTTTCTAGTTCTTGGTTCCCCACAAGATGACTTTTGTCCCATTATCTTTGGTAGACCTTTCTTGAGCACTGTCGGTGTCAAAACCGGTGGATCTCGGGTAGGGGGTCCCGAACTGTGCGTCTAAGGCAGATGGTAACATGAGGCAAGGGACACGATGTTTACCCAGGTTCGAGCCCTCTTGATGGAGGTAATACCCTACGTCCTACTTGATTGTTCTTGATGATATGAGTATTACAAGAGTTGATCTACCACGAGATCAGAGAGACTAAACCCTAGAAGCTAGCCTATGGTATGATTGTATGTTGTCTTACGGACTAAACCCTCCGGCTTATATAGACACCGGAGGGGGCTAGGGTTACATAGAGTCGGTTACAAGGGAGGAGATCTACATATCCGTATTGCCAAGCTTGCCTTCTACGCCAAGGAAAGTCCCATCCAGACACGGGACGAAGTCTTCAATCTTGTATCTTCATAGTCCAACAGTCCGGCCAAAGGATATAGTCCGGCTGTCCGGAGACCCCCTAATCCAAGACTCCCTCAAACACCATTAATGCTAAAATATATTGTGAATAACAAACCGTTGGTGTTAGTTTTGGTGTTGAGTCTCGTGATTTTAATTTTTCTAAGTTTAGTAGAAAGCATCATATGAAAGAATTGCCTAGTAAGGATGAAATAATTGGTCTTGCTTCTATTGTCGTGCCTCCTACTGATCCACTAGAACAATATTTGCTAGACCATGAAAATGATTTGCATCTACATGAAAATAATATGAAATGGATAAGATTTTCTTTGAACAACATCCTCTGCTTAAACACAATTTGCCTATTGAAACTCTAGGAGGTCCTCCTCCACCTAAAGGTGATATTGTGTTTGAATTAAAACAATTACCAGACACTTTGAAATATGCTTATCTTGACGAGAAAAAGATATATCATGTTATTATTAGTGCTAACCTTTCAAAACATGAAGAAGAAAGATTATTGAAAGTTCTGAAGAAGCACCGAGCTGCTATTGGATACACTCTTGATGATTTAAAGGGCATTAGCCCCACTGTCTGTCAGCACACAATTAATATGGAACCTGATGCTAAACCCGTTGTTGATCACCAACGACGTTTGAATCCTAAAATGAAAGAAGTGGTAAGAACTAAAATATTGAAGCTTCTGGAAGCAGGTATAATTTATCCTATAGCTGATAGTAGATGGGTAAGTCCTTTCATTGTGTTCCTAAGAAAGGAGGTATCACTGTTGTCCCTAATGATAAGAATGAACTTATTCCACAAAGAATAGTCACCGGTTATAGAGTGGTAATTGATTTTAGAAAATTAAATAAAGCTACTAGAAAATATCATTACCCTCCGCCTTTTATTGATCAAATGCTAGAAAGGTTATCTAAGCACACACATTTTTGTTTACTTGATGGATATTCCGGTTTTTCTCAAATACTTGTCTCACAACCTAATCAAGAGAAAACCACCTTTACTTGTCCTTTTGGAACTTATGCTTATAGACGTATGCATTTTGGTTTATGTAATGCACCTACTACCTTTCAAAGATGTATGACTGCTATATTCACTGATTTTTGTGAAAAGATTGTTGAGGTTTTCATGGATGATTTTTCCGTCTACGAAACTTCTTTTGATGATTTCTTAAGCAACCTTGATCGAGTTTTACAAAGATGTGAGCAAACTAATCTTGTCTTGACTTAGGAGAAGTTCCACTTTATGGTTAATGAAGGTATTGTCTTGGGACATAGAATTTCTGACCGAGGTATTGAGGTGGATAAAGCTAAAGTTGATGCAATTGATAAAATGCCATGTCCTAAAGATATCAAAGGTATTCGTAGTTTCCTCGGTCATGCTGGTTTCTATAGGAGATTTATTAAAGACTTCTCTAAAATTTCTAGGCCTCTTACAAATCTTTTACAAAAGGATGTTCCATTTGTTTTTGATGATGATTGTGTAGAAGCCTTTGCAACACTTAAGAAAGCCTTGATTTCTGCACCTATTGTTCAACCACCTGATTGAAACTCGCCCTTTGAAATTATGTGTGATGCTAGTGATTATGTTGTTGGTGCCGTTCTAGGATAGAGAGTTGTTAAGAAATTAAATGTTATTCATTATGCTAGCAAAACTCTAGATAGTGCCCAACATAATTATGCTACTACTGAAAAAGAATTTTTAGCAGTGGTGTTTGCTTGTGATAAATTTAGATCTTACATTGTTGATTCTAAAGTAATTGTTCACACTAATCATGCTGCTATAAAATATCTTATGGAAAACAAAGATGCTAAACCTAGACTCATTAGGTGGGTTCTTTTACTACAAGAATTTGACTTACATATCACTAATAGAAAAGGAGCTGAGAACCCCGTGGCTGATAACTTGTCTAGGCTTGAAAATATTCTTGATGAACCACAACCTATTAATGATAGTTTTCCCAATAAACAATTTAAATGTTTGTCATAACACTCATTGGTATGCTGACTATGCTAATTACATTGTTGCTAAATACATACCACCTAGTTTCACATACCAACAAAAGAAAAAAAATTCTTCTATGATTTAAGACATTACTTTTGGGATGACCCACATCTTTATAAAGAAGGATTAGATGGTATTATTAGATGTTGTGTAACTGAGCATGAAAAGGAACAAATCCTATGGGAATGTCACTCTGAAGCTTATGGAGGGCATCATGCAGGAGATAGAACTGCTCACAAGGTATTACAATCTGGTTTTTATTGGCCTACTCTCTTCAAGGATGCCCATAAGTTTGTTTTATCTTGTGATGAATGTCAAAGAATTGGTAATATTGGTAAGCGTCAGGAAATGCCTATGAATTATTCTCTTGCTATTGAACCATTTGATGTATGGTTTTTTGATTATATGGGACCTTTTTCTTCCTCTAATGGGTATACACATATTTTGGTTGATGTTGATTATGTCACTAAGTGGGTAGACGCTATTCCAACTAGTAGTGCTGATCACAACACCTCTATTAAAACTAGATAATACTCCGCGCGTTGCTGCGGTAACATATGCTCATTACTAAGATCCATACATGAATCATTGGTTGTAAAACTATTTGATTATGGTTGAAAGTCCATCAGATTGCGACATACAAATAGCCTTGTGTCAAATACAACACTCATGATAATTAAATATAGATAAGGTTTTCAAACATTTAAAACAATGTTTTACCAATGAAATAAAAAGAATTTGTGAGCCACAAAGTTATGCTTAGAAATGTGTTTAATCCGAACAACACAAATCACATGGTAACACGTAGTAAGGTGATATAAATAGCATAATTTGTGGGTTGTTAACAGTACTGTATGGCACACGAAATTAGAGTCAACAATGAATATGTAATGCATATATAGTAGGAAGAGGCATTCCATATAAGGCACTTGAAATCTTGAAGAGACTATTTTTGCCTTCAGATGGTTTTTTTATACCATGCTTTTCTTTTTTGCGGAGGTATTTCTTTCATCATGTTAAGACGACGATCGGAGTGGACCTGATCAATTCATCGATAATCTGATTCATACTAAAAATGTTATCATGATAAAGGGAAACAAACAGTTCAACAATTGACCAGGGTAATATATCTCAACAAAAATAAGTAATAGTGACCTTCAGCACCAGAAATCAAATTACAACAAATAGAGGATGTAAACATAAGTGCGGTGGCAGAAGAATGGGCATCCACTGAAATACGTGAAGAAACAAATACTATTAGACATGAGATTCAATCCCATTGATATAAGCATGAGACAGAGATTGCACTACCTCTCACAAACTAACATAATTTGTGTTAAAACTACAAAAAAATCAGTGTGAGAGAGAGAAGATAGAAAGGGAAATGGGCTACAACTTGCCTTGGAGTACATGATTGCCAGTATATAATTTGTGCAATAAAAAAGTAGAAGTTGCACCAAAGAAACTGGGAAATCGATAGCATTAATGCAAAGAATTATATTCGATACATAATAGCAAGGCATTGTATGGTATACACTAGTGGGAATAAATAGGAGAGTCAATGTCGAGTGAGTAATCCGTAATTAGGATTCATGCAAGGTATAGAACCTATTTATAGTTGTAATCTTATGTCTTTCTTCTCCTTATATGCACTGGCAATGCTCTTGTTGTTTTCATTAAAAGAGGAAGGGGTATATTATTACGAACATGAAAATAGTGCTTCTTTCGTCATGTGAATACAACACCAATAGGAAGCACGATCATTAATATGTGCTGCCTAGACCTATAATTGAATTTTGATGAAAAAACAGAGTATAAATCTAAATCACATGTGAACATATAGTCAAATAAACTAAGAAAAGTTGATCTTGCCTATGAGTGCAATACATGAAAAATAGTGATGCTACTTCCAATACTAGATCACATTGCTCGTCTTGCTCTCAGTATTTGCAAAGGTTAGACATCAATTGGAAAACAAAATCAAAAGCCTAAGTTTGGCACTGAGGGATGTGTAGCATACCAGGTACTTGAAGGCCACAGTTCTTGGACTGAGTGTGTTATGATGCGATATCCACATGTATGGAGAGTAGCAGTTGTCTGTGCATTAGAATAAAACGAAGTTGTCACTTACTACAGATCAGCTTGGTCGCCTTGGAGGGATACAAAGTTGTCAACAATCTAATAAAATATTAGGAAAAGGTGGATAGTAAATGGAAGAAAATAATCTTGCATCAGATAATAATAACAACAAAACGCTAAAGAAGTAAGCCCAATATACTACCAGTGGTTTGGATCAAAATAAGTTACAATAGCCCTATCTTAATTGTTGGAAAAGAATGTTGTGAATTCTTGTGGCTTTGATATAACTATAAAAACTATGGACAACAGTTCAGTACCATACATAAATAGTTAGTTTTCGCAAAAAAAATAAAAAAGGAAAGAAGTAGTTAGTGTTACCCGTATTCATGAATCAATCAAAATTGGACCAGCGCAAGGATCATTGCACAATATCTGAAACCAATTTGGTAAAGCCGATGTGGATGGTTGGGAGTGTCAGTCCATAGATGGGTCTTGTTGAGGGCTAGCCTGCCTCTGCATACAAATAAACAACAACCATAGAGGGCTCATACATACTCTAGTGCCATTTTTGGAAAAAAGGAACACCATGTTCTCTGAAAAATATATATTAGAGCACATGCACCCTGGCCCTCTCTATCTAGCCATCAATTTCCCGCATCGCTATTCGTGCAAATACATTTCTCTTTTTTGTTTCTCCCACATAGAACATATATTGAAGCTCAAACCTATGCAGCGTGGCAAAGCTTTCTAACTAGAATCTAGGATAAATCTTCCAGATTTTTTGTCAAACATAAATATACAAAATATGTTTTGTTTGATTAAAAAAATCATATTTTAAGTATTTCTGCCGGGCAAAAAATTCCGAAAGATTTATCCTAGATTCTAGTTAGAAAGCTTTGCCACGCTGCATAGGTTTGAACTTCAAGATATGTTCTATGTGGGAGAAACAAAAAGGAGAAAATTTCATATAGAAAGTTAGTTGTGTCGCACGGATCTTAAAGCAATATTGGAGAGCTAGGATAGCAAGGTCGGGGTGCAAGTGCTCTAAAAATCCACGTCCCATGTTCTCCTCTACCTACACTTTCAGGAACGGAGAAAATAGTCAGTAGGGAAGGATGAAAGGAATAGGTGAGGTGCATCAGCGGTCCTTTCCGTCAAAGACGAAGGACAGGCGGCCAGGCAATCTGGGAGAGCCGTGGGACCAACCTGGAATGGCGGCTAGGAAATCTTTGAGCCGGCCATAGGAACCAACATGGAACGGGACCACGAATGATTTAATCTCGGAGAGCCGTGGGAGGCGAACCCGTGGTCGTGGCAGAGGTGGAGAGCCGTCGGACTGGCAGCCATGCCAGTGTTGGAGAGTCATCGCGACACCAAGGTCGGTGTCGCCCGCCAGGGAGTCGATGCTGCTGCGGTGGAGGTAGCCCAGCACACCGTCAACCAGGATGGCGAATTCGTAGGGGGACGTGGAGCAGAAGCCATGCATCTCCATTCTCTGAAGCGCCTCTCTATATATCTCTCGGAGCTGAGATCTCGGGGAAAAAACTTTTTTTGTTACGCTGTTTAGGTTGTCCACTTGTGTTTGTTCGCATGTTGCTTTTCTTTTTTGTGGTGGGGCCGTGGGGGAGGTGGGGAGCTGGTCGGATCAGTGGTTTAATGGCATGATGAAACGAATAGACAATCCATTCAGCTGGAAACGGAATGCATGACCGGCCAATATGCATGATATGATCTCTTTTTTGCTGAATTTTTTTAGAGTGCATGATTGCTGATGTGTCAAGGCTGCTGAGGTGGATAGGCTGCATCTAAAGAGAAATATGTCAGTGGGGATGAACTATTTAGGTATTATAGATGCTTAAGGAAATTATTTTCTCAAGGTTTAGAGTCCCTAGATATTTAATGACTGATGGTGGTTCACACTTTATTCATGGTGCTTTCTGTAAAATGCTTGCTAAGTATGATGTTAACCATAGAATTGCATAACCTTATCATCCTCAGTCTAGTGGTCAAATTGAACTTAGCAATAGGGAAATAAAATCAATTTTACAAAAAACTGTCAATAGGTCCAGAAAGAATAGGTCTAAGAAATTAGATGATGCACTTTGGGCCTATAGAACAGCATATAAAAATCCTATGGGTGTGTCTCCTTATAAAATGGTATATGAAAAAGCTTGTCATCTGCCTCTTGAGTTAGAACATAAAGCATATTGGGCAATTAAAGAACTCAACTATGATTTCAAACTTGCCGGTGAAAAGAGGTTATTTGATATTAGCTCACTAGATGAATGGAGAACACAAGCTTATGAAAATGCCAAGTTATTTAAAGAAAAAGTTAAAAGATGGCATGATAAAAGAATCCAAAAGCGTGAGCTTAAATTTGGAGAATGCATTCTTTTGTACAACTCTTGTTTCAGATTCTATGTAGGAAAACTCGTCTCCAAATGGGAAGGACCCTATGTTATCGAGGAGGTTTATCGATCTAGACCAATAAAAATAAATAACACCGAAGGTACCAACCCGAAGGTTGTCAATGGGCAAAGAATAAAACATTATACCTCAGGTACACCTATTAATGTTGAAAGCAATATTATCCAAACTATGGCACCGGAAGAACACATAAAGGAAACCTTCTGGAACACTCCAGAATCATGAAAAAAGAGGAGGTACGTGATACGGAAAGTAAACGGACTCCAGAAAATCCGCAAAAATATTTTTTGTCAATTTTGTAATATATTAAAAATTAGGAAAATAAGAAACAACCAGGAAGGCACCCCTGGTGGGCACAAGACACGAGGGCGCGCCTGGCAGGCGTGCCCACCTCGGGTACCTTCCGGACTCCATTTTTCTTCTCTTTGCTTGTTTCCCAAGATAAAAAAATCTTTATATACCCCCCGAACCTATTGACTACGGTATCATAGAGAAATCTTCTGTTTTCTTTTCCTTGCTATTTTTTGACAGATCCAATCCACCATGGCCGCTTCAAGCTCCTCCATGGACAAGTTCTTTGAGAACGTTATCAACCCATATTTGCGGGAGGTGATGCAGCACCGTCAAGCTATCCAGATGCATGAGGGGGTGCTCCACATCTGCTATGTGCAAGGCCCCAAGGGGACGGGATCTGTGGAGGCTAGGCTTGAAGCTATGGAGCAGGAAGTCTTCCGGTGCAAGGGGATGGTGGAATGTGGACTCAATGCCAATCACCTCATGATCGCGGACTATTCCTGTGATCTCAAGGTTGATGGCAAGTCCATGGAGGACATCGTCTTCGCCTTCAACGAGCAAATTAACTTTCTCCGGAGCCAGATCTACGACCTCCAAAACCAAGTCTTTGAATAGGAGGCAAGGTTTAAAGGTATGAGTTTGGCTGCTAGTTGCAGGACTCGCGAGACTCACTCCTCCTCTTATGATGGTGAGCCACTGCCATGGAAACCCGAGGATAAGATTGCTACTACTTCATCAGTCATCACCACCACCTCCTTCTTCTTTTCACCAAAGGATATTGAGTATCGGGTATGGGCACTCCCCTTGGCTTGTGCTAAGCTTGGGGGAGGTGCCCCGGTATCGTATCACCTCCACTATCTTTTGATTTTACTTATCATAGTTCGATCCATAGTTATATTTTGCAATAAATGAATAAAAGTTTAGTTCGATACTTTCTTTTCGAGTGTTTGCTTAGTGATCTATCCTTGTAATCGTGTGTGAGATATATAACAAAGTTTAGTTTGAAGTTTTGTTTTCTTTATTTTCATGTTCAATAAAAAGAAAGGAAATAAATGAAAAGATCATATGCTAATCTTATGGTAAGTAATGACACCACATAAGGAAGAGTATAAGTAGAAAATTTTATTGGAGATCTACAAACATAGCATTGGTCAATGATGCAATTCATGAAAGAATTAATAAGGGAAGAGAAGATTCACATGCAAATACACTATCTTGGACATCTTTTGTGATTGTGAGCCTCCATCAAAATATTATATGCCAAAATTGTTGACGTTGGACAAGGAAGACAACGTAATGATTTATGTTTGTTCATATTCACATAGAAGTTATATTGTCATAGATCCTTCAACATGTGGTGCTTGCTCCCTATCTTTGCTAGCAAAAAAATCGGCACTAAGTAGAGATACTACTTGTGCATCCAAAAACCCTTAAACCCAAATCTTATTTTGAAGAGTCCACCATACCTACCTAAGGATTGAGTAAGATCCTTCAAGTATGTTGTCATCGGTGCAATAAGGTAATAAAAATTGCTTCTAAAAGTATTAGATCATTTAGTGTAAGAGAAAATTGAGCGTTGTACGAGCTTGTGATGGCAAAGAATAAAAGCGACCGACTGCATAATAAAGGTTGCTATCATAAGGGGCAATATAACATGATGTTCTTTTGCACTAAGGGTTGAGCATATAAACAAATAAGCGCATGGCAACCTCTGCTTCCCTCAGCGAAGGGCCTATCTTTTACTTTTATGTATTTAATTTTATGCAAAGAGTCAAAGTTCTTCTCTCTATTCCTTTTTTATTTTTGTCTTTTGGCAAGCATCATGTGGTGAGGAAAGATCTAGGCACATATATCCAGTTGGATAGGGGTAGCATGAGTTATTATTGTTGACAACACCCTTGAGGTGAATACGTTGGGAGGCAAAACAATAAGCCCCTATCTTTCTATGTGTCCGGTTGAAACATTTTGCTCATGTGTATGTGGTGAGTGTTAGCAATCATAGAAGACTATATGATGGTTGAGTATGTGGATCTCTTACTTAAACTCTGTTGAATAAGCTGAATTACAATTGCTTGGTGACTGAGAACATAGGTTGTTGAGTTTCAGTAGAGTTCATTGTTTGAACCTTAACATGTGAACTGGTTGCTACTATAACATGAGAAGTTTTATAAGAGAAAATTGTTGTTATGATGCTAGGAAAAGTGATTGAAATTATCATTGATCAAACTTATGCACTTTGCTAGCATTCACACTTCATAAATTATTTCTTTTATCATTTACCTACTCGAGGACGAGTAGAAATTAAGCTTGGGGATGCTGATACGTCTCCAACATATCTATAATTTATGAAGTATTCATGTTGTTATATTATCATTCTTGGATGTTTTACAATCATTTTATAGCAACTTTATATCATTTTTTGAGACTAACCTATTGACTCGGTTCCCAGTGCCAGTTGTTCTTTTTTGCTTGTTTTTTACATCGCAGGAAATCAATATCAAACGGAGTCCAAACACCGCGAAACTTTTTGGAGATTTTTTATGGACCAGAACACCCAGGATGGGCCAGAGCAGCACCTGGGGGTGCCCCGAGGGGGACACAACCAACTAGGGCGCACCTGGGGGCCCAAGCGCACCCAGGTGGGTTGTGCCCACCTCGGTGGCCTCCCGCACCCCCTCTTTACCCTATAAATTCCCAAAAAATCTAGATCAGAAGTTCCGCTGCCGCAGGCCTTTGTAGCCACAGAAAATTAATCAAGACCCTGTTCTGGCACCTTGCCGGAGGGGGGAATCATCTCTGGTGGACATCTTCATCATCCCGGCGGCCACCACAATGAGGAGGGAGTAGTCCACCCTCGGGGCTGTGGGTTTGTACTAGTAGCTATGTGTTTAATCTCTCTCTCTCTATCTCATGTTCTTGAGATGTCACAATCTTGATGTATCGCGGGCTTTGTTAATATAGTCAGATCATATGGTGTTTTCCCCTCTCTATCTTGTGATGAATTGTGTTTTCCCTTTGAGATTTCGTTTTATCGGATTGAATACTTTTATGGATTTGGGAGCACTTGATATATGTCTTGCAAATGAATACTCGTGGTGACAATGGGGTATTATTTGATTCACTTGATATATGTTTTGGCACTCAACTCGCGGATTCCCGAGGTGACATTGGGGAAATCTATGCATAGGGGTTGATGCACGTTCTTGTCTTTGTTTCTCCGATAGAAATCTTGGGGCACTCTTTGAAGTTCTTTGTGTTGCATTGAGTATTATGAATCTGAAATTATTTGGTGTTATTTTAGTACGAACTCTTGGATAGATCAATCGGAAAGAATAGCTTCGAGGTGGTTTCATACCCTACAAACGATTTCTTCTTATGTTCTCCGCTAGATAGGAACTTTGGAGTTAATCTTCATCGCCCTTTGAGGGGTGGTAATATGATCCAATTATATTAGCATTGTTGAGAGATTGCACTAGTGAAAGTACGAACCCTAGGCCTCATTTTTAAGCATCACAATACCATTTTTGTGCCTGTTTACTATTTGTACTTGTTGGGAACATAGTAATTCAAAAAAATTCCTATGATCACGCAAGATCTAACTAGGATATGCATAGAAATGAGAGGGGAGAGTGTGTCCACGTACCTGATACGTCCCCAACGTATCTACTTTTCCAAACACTTTTGCCCTTGTTTTGGACTCTAACTTGCATGATTTGAATGGAACTAATCCGGACTGACGCTGTTTTCAGCAGAATTACCATGGTGTTATTTATGTGCAGGAGCAAACGTTCTCGGAATGACCTGAAACTTCACGGAGCCACTTTTCAGAAATAAAAAGAAAAATACCTGCCAAAGATGAAGGCCAGGGGGCCCATTGTCTCTCCATGAGGGTGGGGGGCGCGCCTGCCCCCCTAGGGCGCGTCCCCTACCTTGTGGGCCCCCTGTTGCATCTCCGACTCCAACTCCACCTCCATATATTGAGTTTCGGGGAGAAAAAAATCAGAGAGAAGAAATCATCGCGTTTTACGATACGGAGCCGCTGCCAAGCCCTAAAACCTCTCGGGAGGGCTGATCTGGAGTCCGTTCGGGGCTCCGGAGAGGGGAATCCGTCGCCATCGTCATCACCAACCATCCTCCATCACCAATTTCATGATGCTCACCGCCGTGCGTGAGTAATTCCATCGTAGGCTTGCTGAACGGTGATGGGTTGGATGAGATCTGTCATGTAATCGAGTTTGTTTTGTTAGGGTTTGATCCCTAGTGTCCACTATGTTCTGAGATTGATGTTGCTATGACTTTGCTATGCTTAATGCTTGTCACTAGGGCCCGAGTGCCATGATTTCAGATCTGAACCTATTATGTTTTCATCAATATATGAGTGTTCTTGATCCTATCTTGCAAGTCTATAGTCACCTATTATGTGTTATGATCCGTTAACCCCGAAGTGACAATAATCGGGATACTTACCGGTGATGACCGTAATTTGAGGAGTTCATGTATTCACTATATGTTAATGCTTTGTTCCGGTTCCCTATTAAAAGGAGGCGTTAATATCCCTTAGTTTCCGTAAGGACCCCGCTGCCACAGGAGGGTAGGACAAAAGATGTCATGCAAGTTCTTTTCCATAAGCACATATGACTATATTCGGAATACATGCCTACATTATATCAATGAACTGGAGCTAGTTCTGTGTCACCCTAGGTTATGACTGTTACATGATGAACCGCATCCGGCATAATTCTCCATCACCGATCCATTGCCTACGAGCTTTCCATATATTGTTCTTCGCTTATTTACTTTCCCGTTGCTATTGCTATCATCACTACAAAATACCAAAAACATTACTTTTACTAATGTTACCTTTTGTTACCGTTATCACTACTATCATATTACTTTGCTACTAAACACTTTGCTGCAGATATTAAGTTTCCAGGTGTGGTTGAATTGACAACTCAGCTGCTAATACTTGAGAATATTCTTTGGCTCCCCTTGTTTTGAATCAATAAATTTGGGTTGAATATTCTACCCTCAAAAACTATTGCGATCCCCTATACTTGCAGGTTATTAGAACCCTCGTAGACCGAAAGCGGAAGCATTTAGTAACGCGGTTGATGTAGTCGAACGTCTTCATGATCCAACCGATCCAAGTACCGAATGTACGGCACCTCCGTGTTCAGCACACGTTTAGCACGATGACGTCCCTCGAGCTCTTGATCCAGTAGAGAGTCGAGGGAGAGTTCCGTCAGCACGATGGTGTGGCGATGGTGTTGGTGATGTGATCCACGCAGGGCTTCGCCTAAGCACTACAACAATATGATCGAGGTGGTAAACTGTGGAGGGGGGCACCGCACACGGCTAGGAAACAACTGGGCATCAAAGTTCGCCACTATGATAATAAAGCACAAGCAGACAGCAGATTACATACACTGGGCATCAAAGATCGCCACCAGTGCAAATAAACACGCTGACAAAATAATATACAAAACCGATAGCACTTCAATAGAGTTCAAGAAAGGTTAGCCCTATTGGGGAGCTACAGCACAAGCAGCTGAGCAAGATGATGAGACTGCGCTTGTTCAACACTTATATCTTCCTCACTCTGAAAGATAAACAAGCAGACAGATGACAGGTTTTGCACATAAAAGTATCAGTGCTGACAATTTATCACATTTCTTACTGACGAATAAAGTGACACAGTTTAAAATTGCATTAACACAATATGGTATTGTTCAGGTCAAGACATGGCAGGAAATGACATTGTGAAGGAGTTGGCAGCTTCACGACACCATTGGATTACAGATCAAGAACTCATAAGTATCAATGGTTAGTGTGCTGTCAATTTATACCATTTCAGATTGGCAAATAAAGAGACAGTTTAAATAATAGTAGAATGATATGACATTGTTCATAGTTAAGACATTGCAGAATATGACATTGTGCTGTAGTGGGTAGGTTCACCACACCACTGGATTACGGATGAAGAACAGAAGCATACATGCAGTGCAAAAGAAGATCACTTGCTCTGTATAGTTTAATTTACATGGTATGAAGAAGGAACTTGGTTGTACAACTGAAAACTTAAATTGAGAAAGGACAAACTTTTGTTTATGAACTACATAATAAACTTTAAACAAGCAATTTGATGCAAACACCAAAAATAAACAACTGTTCCAGTCATGCCTAACCAAATATATACAACAAAGTTTGAAGGCTTGAGATGGACAAACTTACATTATTAGTGAAGACAGGCTCTATAAAGGCCTTGTCCATGCTGATGGGGGCAATTCAAGAAGTTTACCACAGAATCTTCTTCAAAAGCATTGCCTTTATTCTACATTTTGTTAAGAGTAAATATAGATGTGATAATATACGAAAAAATGGAGAATATTTAAGATAAGATGAAGAGTGATGCTACATAACCAAGTAGCTATAAATGTAAGTGCAGCGATACAGGCAAAAGGTACAACCAAGAGCAATGCACAGCTAAACTTCTTCAGTACCAACCTTATGGTAAGAGTAAATATAGATCTGATGTGTAGAAAATGGAGGGCAAAGGAAAATAAGCTGCAGAGTGATGGTACATGAACAACTACCTGTCATTATAAGTACACTGATAAAGGACAGCATGTACTTACAAGAACAATGCAGAGCTAAAAAAACATTGGCATTTGATATATTCTACACTAATGTAACCATTCATACAGATCAGATAATTTGGAGCGAACAATTGATAAGCAAGCTATCATGCATACTGCTGTCACATAATGAACCAGGTATGTATGAAAGTACAGTGATATAGGACAACACGTACTAACAAGAGCAAAGCAGTGGGCAACATATTTGTGATATCCTGTCATTCTTGTCAAACCAGAATTCTTCTTCGAGCAGATTTCCTGCAAAAAAGATCCGTAAGGCACATGCGGAAAAGTAGAAGTTCAAATTGTCATGTGATTTTATAGACAGTACCTCATCCTGGGAACGAGACTAGTGCATAACAAGTTTTTCCATTCAATGTCTTCTAAATTTATCCCAAGAGACTTCACCGGAAATTCATTTATAGACTTGCCATCAAAGTGTGATTTCCTCAGGTAACACCGATACTGCTGCAATGCTTCCTTGAAAAGCACAAGCAAGCTTTGCTCGTCATGACTATCCAGATTGACCCTCGCCTAGTTAAAACAATGTAATGTAAATCATTGATGTGTTCAATCAGCAGAAACAGGAAAATAATAACCATGAATAATAGCACTTACACGTAAGTTGGACAAGAAGATGTGAAAATGGTGTTTGTCTTCACAATAATCTTCCCATGATGGGAATATATGCATGTAGTACCTAACAGCATTGAAAGAACTATCTTTTAAACTGGGAATAAATGGAATGGGGTTCCAATCTGCAGGAATTGGTCGTCTCTGCAGTTGGAAGAGATCTTCGGCCGGTGGACTTGCTGTACTTATTGCTGGAGTGTGATTTTTTTGTGGTACAGCTGGTGCTATGGCAAATGAAATCGGTATACCTTTTGCTGGAGTGCAGGTCCTGTGTGGTGGGGCTAGTGGTGTAGCCAATGAAGTATGGGTACAGTCTGCTGGAGTCGGTCCTACGTTTTGTGTCACTGGTTGTACATCCAATATAAGTGGGGTGCTGTCTGATTTCTCCGGCACCACCACGTTTTTCAAGGACTTTGCTGGTGCTCCTTCAGGTTCGGCAATCACCCTCTTCCTTTTTGATGTCTGATGCACAAGAACATCATTTGAGTGAAAAAACATGGTATGATGACAAATGGAATATGTATTGATAATGGATGGGCATGGCATCTCGACATATATGATGAGTAAACTAAGCAGATAGCGGTGCAACAAAGTAGAAGAAATGCAAGACACCATATGCAAGATACCCGCAATCAATAAAACATTGCCAAATTAGAACATGCACCTTGATGGGTGAACAGGACAGGCCATCTGCCTTTGACTCCTCGAGGTTAGAATAGTCATTAGGATCATATTCTGAACAAGAATATACAGGTGGGGAGTGTATGAGTTTCATTGCATCCAGAATGGCACTCAATGCCTTGGTGCCAATTTTATAAGTCATTACAGTGTTTAGCTTCAAGAGTGGACTGCTGCTAGTGCGACACAAAGCAGCTACACAAATCATAGTGTAGATATAACGGGAAAACCTTAAGCATCAGAGTAAAATCAGCAAAGTGGAACTTGCTGGAATATATGTGGTAGTATTGCCGGTACGGCTAGAAAGGCTTCGGATACCAGCTCTCTTCAAGTGAAGGTGCGGTACTATTAATATCAGTGTAACTCTCAAAGGCGACACAGCTCCCCGCATTTCCTTGCTATTCTTATAGGATTCAAGTGGGCAGGCCACTACAAATCATATTCCTATGTTTACAAGATCCTACAATCAAAGAGGCTCAAAGTGTCCATCACAACCGACCGTATAGACCTCTACACTGCAAATGTCCCTGCTCATCTTCAGTACAAGGAACATACTGTACTACTATCATACTCCCTCCGTTCCAAAATATAAGTCTTGGTAGAGATTTCCACTATGGATCACATACAGATGTATCCAGATACATTTTAGAGTGTAGATTCACTCAATTGCTCCATATGTAGTCCATGGTGGAATCTATACAAAGACTTGTATTTAGGAACGAAGAGAGTACATGTTAAAGAAGAACAGAAGAGGAACATGGTAAAGAAGAAGAAGCAGATTTTGGATAATAAAATGTTGGTTGCGCAGTGCCCACACATGATGAACCAGAGCGCATTAAGAATGCAACTCCCAGCTGTCTCTCGACCATTTTAGGTGGTTGGATGAAGATCCTACGTCTCCTAACCCTTCTTCTTCCTCGTCCCTGATTCTTCCCATACAGAACAGCACGGGCCGCCGGCCGGACCACCGGCCCCCACCGCCTGTGTTCCTCCGCCACCCCCACCCCCGCCCCCACCCCAACCCCCACCCGCGTCGAGTTTTCTTCGTTCGGCGAGGCCCCACAACCACCCGAGCCCCTTCGATCGCACCGGCGAACTCCGGCGAGCTCTGAAAAATCGACTGACCCAATTTTGAAATTTAGTCTACTGTGATTTAACTAGTGTGG
>NC_041392.1:559547483-559567781 GCF_002162155.2 Triticum dicoccoides | reverse complement strand
CCACCCCCTCCCCAACCCCCACCCGCGTCGAGTTTTCTTCGTTCGGCGAGGCCCCACAACCACCCGAGCCCCTTCGATCGCACCGGCGAACTCCGGCGAGCTCTGAAAAATCGACTGACCCAATTTTGAAATTTAGTCTACTGTGATTTAACTAGTGTGGAATATAAAAGGGGAAAACCATAAGCATTGGGAGTATAGTGTTGAGCGTGCCATGGCGGATCTGAAGGTGCAAACCGGACAAAGGCAACTTCGCAACCAAGACAAGAAATCAGAGTAAAGCAGTGGCGATCTATTTTCTTGCTGCGGTAAATAAGTTGAGCAGATACAAAAGAGTACCGCCTCTGGTACGGCGCCGTGTACGCATCTGCTGAGAATTTGACGGTGCTGCGGTAGCGATGGCTGTCGGCGGCATGGAAGTAGATCTAGGAGGGTAGACGGTGGCGGCGGGGCGCGGTGGATGAGACGGTCGTAGGAGCGGCGCCGACAAGGTGGACGACGGCGGGGATGAAGCGTGAGGACGGGATGCAAGGATCCCGGTCCGAAGCCATGGATGAGAGAGGTCAATCTCTTGTAATGGATGGCGGCGTCGGGGTATCAGCTCCGGCATGGTGGAGGAGGACGATGGTGGATGGGGTGGCGGACGGCGGCGGACGGAGGAGGGTGGGGTGGAGAGGGTGTTTTGGAGCCCACGGAGTACGAATGGGGAAAAGGGTGGTAGAGAGGAAGGGGGGACCATGTATTCAGGGCACGCTTGTCTCAAATGCGAGGAAATTTACAAACTTAGCCCCCGTTTCAAATTTCTACTACATCACAACAAATTAGTCGGTTGGGGATAGGACCGTAATCTCGCATACACCGAATATTTGCTGACGAGAGTTTGTTTTTGGCGCCCACCGTGTATGAATATGAATCAGGGAGGGAGTCGATTTCGGCCGAGGACACACTGTGTTTTGGCGCCCACCGTGTATGAATCCGGGTGAGAGGCGGTTACGTCACGTTTGGGTGAAATTACAAACCTACCCCTATCGAAACCTATAGAAATCCCGCAGATAGGCTATGCGTGGCAGGGATAGGCAGTAGTTATTTCCATCTCGCAGATTTTGGTTTCAGGCGGTTACTGCGACTTTCCCCGCTTCGTTCAAATTTTGCAGAGTGCACGTTTACCGTGCCAACTCAATTCGAATCCCATTTGTATTCTTTTTTTCCGGGCGGGATCCATTTTCAATTGGAATTACATTCTATATACATTATTTTTTTATATATACTTTCAAAAGCACAACAAAGAATTCTGCTCCATTATATGTATAATATGATTTACATATACAACGATCTCAAAATCTTAAGGTTGAATTCGAAAAAATTTAACCAAATTATGTTCTACTAAAATGTATGGATCAGTAATATCTACATATTAAATAACATAGATGTGCGTGAATTCATATGAGTATGCATGTTTGATAGATCAATTTTGGTTCGAGTATAGATTGCATGTATCATCATCTTGAATTCAAATTTTTGAATCCCTTTTTTGTTCACTCCTTTCACGCCCATCTCTCTCGCATGCATGCTCCTTCAGGTAGCTATCACTCTCTTTTCTCCAGCTCACCCGCACGCTCACTTCATGTTTCTCCTATCCTCGCAAGCATTGTCTCTCGACGTATCCCTTGAGAAGTGTCACACTCTCCCTATCATTATACATTACACGGTTTTCATTATCTCTCATGTCTCTACTGTTCTCTGGTATCACTCGGTACCTAAGCTTTATTTTTCACCGCCACACACACAGTCTCCACTCGTCTTTCACTTTGTCTTTCTCTCTATGGGATTCTCTCACACACCCTATATGTCTCTACATATGACTCATACCACTAAAATTACTCTCTCTCTCTCTCTCTCCTGTAGACACAACATTTGTTGCGGTCTCCTTTTCATCTCCATCCCAGACTGACATTATTCATTTGTTTACCGATCAGACAACCCCGACTATCGTCTCCTCTCTCTCTCACAGACACACACAACTCCTGCTTCCACTCCCCTTCCCGACTACCGTCTCTCTCTCACACACACAAAACTCTCGCTTTTGCACCCCGACTCATATTTCTCTCACAAACATTTATCGACTAGCTAGCCTCTAGATAGGTTTATACACCCGCACACTCGTGCTTCCACACCATCACATACATGTCTCTCTCCCGCTCCTTGTATCTATGTAGAATTTTCTTCCCTTCTTGAGACACGCCCTCTCGATCGTGCACACACACACACTATCGCCTCATTTTAAGCTGATACCTATCGCACACACACTCCTTGTGTCTTTGTCACACATGCACTCCGTCCTCCTCCACTCTCCCTCTATCTCTCACACACACATGGGCTTTCTGCAACAACTAGCAAGATGCCCATGCGTTGCACGGAACATCAAGATGCATTTTTATGAGTAGTTTATCTTGTGGGGGAAAAGGATGAATGAGGGAAAGCCTTATTTGCAAATGTAGAGAGGGGTGTGGGTATCTTTTTGCAAAATTGCCATAGTTTCCTTCCTATCCGTCAGATATAGATCGGACAGCCTATATTGCAGGATGGCAGGCACACGATCATCACCGACAATGCTTTTTATAAGAGTAGGGATAAAAAATAGAGTTGGTGATGATGGTGGGCCTGCCATCCTGCAATGTAGGTCGTCCGATTTATATCTGACGGATAGGAAGGAAAATATGGCAATTTACCCGCACTCTTCACCACATTTGCATATAAGGCCTTCCCTCGTTCATCCTTTTCTCCCACAAGATCTTGATGTTCCGTGCAACGCACGGGTATCTTGCTAGTAAGAGTAGAAATTAGACATATACCACTTCTCGAATCTTGAAACCAACAACATTCCTCCCTTATCTCATCAAAACCGCCAAAAGAATATATTTTGAGTGAAACATAACATATTTTTAGTGATATACGTATTTCAAAACTAGACTTTTTTCTATCAAATTGGTGAATATGTATTAATCTACTTTGATCGTGTGGCAACGCATTGGCACATTGCTAGTAGTTATTATAATTTTTTGGACACCAAACAAACGGTGGAGTACATATACGAAGAGAAGAGGCGCACGCACGCAGTCGGCCTCTCGCTGTCTCGCACACATGAGTGTTACGTAAAGGCAACGTTAACAAATAAACCCTAAAACCCTAGGTGCATGATTGCTGCATTCACGGGTACCGGGTACGTGGTGGAGCACCTTTGTAGGAATAGTCAGCTCGCGTGATAATTTGATCTGTAGGAGTTGATGGTCGGGACCACAGGTGAATGACTTGGAGCGCGGTGGCTCGTCAGTAGCCACAGATCGAGTAGCCATGTTTAAAATATCGTTTTTTAGCGGGGTTAAGAGTTCCGATTTTCAATGGCGCGTTATAAGTAGTAAGTAGTTTTTAGAACGATTGGTATGGAGCGAAAATGGAATTCATAGTACTACGTACCTCCTTGGCGTATGGTTGTATGGCTTTTTTTGCGATGGAGGTTGTATGGGTTTATGTTGCGAGATGTTGAACCTGGTTGTTCTAGGGCAAATACTATGGTTTAGATTTAGATGCTGGTTTTCAGTAATGAAAATCGGAAGGGGAAACCCTTCTTTGATTAAAAAAACTACTACCTCCATTCTGGTTTACTAGTCCCCATCGTACTTTTGGTCAAAGTTTGTCCATGAATTTTACTTGTAAAATGTGAATGGAAAACGAGATGCATGCATGAACACTAGTTACTCTAACCCCCCTCTAACCCCCCTCTCTTCTTTAATTCTTTGCCACATCAGCATGTTTGCTATTCCCGTGTGCATGATACCAGCTAAGATACCACCATTATGGCCAGCCTTAATCATCGCATGCAATAATTTAGTGCACCTTGAAATATGAACATGTGTGGGGCGTGTATGTTTTTAATGACTTGAGACTATACCTAGCCCGGCATACAAGATGACTTATTATGCACCGTTCCCCATACCTGCAGGAAGCCCGTTCATCTCCAAATCTTTTCCTCCCCATGTGTGGAAACAATATGCCTGCCAAACTCTCCTTCTCACTCCAGCGGTCCCACCACTCCACCCCGTGTGAAAAAATCTGCATGCATGACTCTCCTCCCCCCACGCTCGTCCAATCCGTTGTGACCAGCAATATTTCCACCCCTTCGCTCCCCCGTAATTTACTCCAACAAATGTGCCCACGTAGTTGTTACTTAACTGCAGGTGCATTGGGTCACTGACATATGGGCCCAACCGGGGTCTGGCCCACATGTCAGTGACGCAACTGGACCTGCAGTTAAGTCAGTGCAGCTCAGTCCATATCTTACGTAGGTGTGCCATTGCTCACTATAAATACCACGCCTCCCACGACATCGCTATCTCCTCCCCCTCACGTTCACATTCATCGCTATCTCCTCCCCCTCCCTCTCATGTCGACCACCATGGCATCGCCCCTCCCAAGCCCTAGGAGCCCCTCGCTGCAACGCGTGGACGGTCACGTGTCGCCGTTCCGTTCCTCTCCGCCACTAGTCGAGGAGGACGCGTCGGTGTTCCGCTCCTCGCCGCTACGCGACGCGTCGCCGTCTGTTCCTCGCCGCCACTAGTCGAGGAGGACGCGACGGCGTTTCGCTCCTCGCCGCGACGCGACACGTCGCCGTTCCATCCCTCACCACCACTAGTCGAGGAGGACGCGTCGGTGTTCCGCTCCTCGCCGTGACGCATAGAGGTGGATGCATCGGTGTTCCCAATCTCGCCAGCACGCGCGCCGGAGGACGCGTCGGCTCCCCACTACGAGGAGAACGCCGTTCCGCCTGCCGAGCCCCCCAGCCTTAAGGAGCTTTGGAAAGAAATGGATGTCGCCTTGTGGGAGGCTTTGCCTCCAGCAGAGCGCGCCAAAATAGAGGCGGAGAAGAAGGCCGAGGAAGAGAAGCGCACCACGGAACAAGCTGCCTGGGAGGCCTATGTCGCGTCCGAGAGAGTCAGGCAATTGGCTCTTTGGCAGAAGGCTCATGCGAGGGCCGTGAGGGTGGCGGAGGACGCACGTGCCAACACCCTGAGTGCAGTCAGGCCCAAGCGCTTCATCTACGCTTGGCGGTACGTGGACCGGGTGCATGCTTCTAGCGAGGAGGAGTACCTGTCGGCACCAGATCACCACACCGGTGAGATCGCGCTCGCCCGCCGGCAAGCCACCAATCAGCACCTCGCGAGTTGCGAGGCTGAGGAAGAGGCGTTGTGTCGGCGCGCTGGGAAACGGCCGTGCACTAGGGCACTCGTGGCGCGCTGCAAGCACTCCTGCGAGCGCCGTGGCTTTTAGGAGGAGTATAATTTTTGTTTCGTAAGGCGATCTCATTAGTTTTGGGATGCAAATGATAAATTTCGAACGTTCAGGAATTTTTAGCGTCCTTAATTAAGTATGTAAAAGGGAAAGTTTGGAAACCTTGTGTATTCGTATGCATTTGCAAGTACGTGCATATAGCACAAAGTTTACTATATACTATCGCACTACACGTCTCTCTCGATATATGCTTGCAGACTATGCTACTCCCTCCGTCCAGGTCAATAAGTCATCTTTGGTTGTGCACCGTGACCAAGAAGGAGGGAAGACTTATACACCTAGACAGAGGGAGTACTACTATTACTTATGTACTCCCTCCATCCGGGTTTACTAGGCCTCTCAGCATCACAAGCATGTCCCCTTTTATAAGGCACCGCGTTGGAAAGGTGCATGCATGCAACCATTTCATTGGTTGTATTGAAAGTTATTGTTGTTGGTGCCATGGCTGAAAAGTTAATACACTTCATGTGTGCTTTTTCATTGGCTGCATGCATGTGAGAGAGTGCATTGGGAGTGGAATGGAAGAATTAATGTGAGCAAATTACTATGTGTCTTGGTCTAAGAGAAGTTGTCTTTAGGCCTAATAAACCCGGACGGAGGGAGTACGTGTAAATGCACGTTTTAACATTACGATGCGGTTTTTGTAAAAGTAGAAAAACAGCACTAGTCAAGCTTGTGAAACGATTCAATGCAAAACAAATGCAAAAATGCTCGTTTGATAGTTTAGTTTTAGCTTCCTTCTCTATGGTTATTTCTCTGTCGTACTTTGTACGGAGTATCTCACTGGTTGGAAAGGCATGCAAATTCCCAAACTGCTTCCTACACCCTGTATCGAATTTTTTGCCTAACAAGTTGTGCCGTGCAATTGGAATTCCAACTTGAGTACTACTACTAGTAGGAGTACCAGGGGCCAGTTCTTTTAGGCTTGTAGATTAGTAATCCCATAACTACTACCTCCGTCCTGGTTTATTGGTCCCCATTGTAATCTATGTCAAATTTTGATCATAAATTTAACTAATGAAATGTTAGTGCATGTCACATGCACTACTCCATCCGTCTAGGTGAGTAAGTCATCTTAGGCTGTGCACCGTGACCAAGGAGGAGGAGAAAACGAGAAACGTTAATGTTTATTTGCTAATTAATAGTATTGCATGCAATGAACTAACCATTGCATGTCGTGTTTGATATCTCAAGTCATTAAAAGCATGCACACTCTTTATCTCTTATTGGTTGATATGTCAAGAAACAAGAAACGAGGTAGAAGTTAATGCACTGCGCCTAAGTGTCTTGGGATTATTTGGTTTTCGTAAGATGACTTACACACCTAGACGGAGGGATTACAATGGTGAGGAATAAACCAGTTAAATCTTTGGTCAAAATTTAGCACAAATTACAATGGTGAGGAATAAACCAGGACGGAGTAGTAGTTTAGAAGCCCAAATAAATGAGTGAGGCGCCTTATTGTTACTCTCCACTATGACTAGTCTTGTGGGAAAAGCTGGGGAAGCCGCCAAAAGAACTGGCCCTAGGAGTAGTAGCTAGGGATTGAGTGTGCGAGATGAACCGGAGAAAGTAAATGTAGAGAGATGAAATGCAAAAAAGACGGAGGGATGTGATGGTTGCTTGTCCGTTTATTTTACCAGGCCACTTATTACTGGGAGTGGTTGGGTTTTGTGACATGATGGCTTTACTGCCGCGCCACGAGCGGGGTGAGAGGTGAGACTCCCATGCAGCGCTGCCCTCTACACTTGTACTACATCGGTCATGGTTTATTAGTCCCCCATTGAATTTGTCTGAAGATTTCACTGACAAAATGTTAGTGCATGTCAACAAAAACTATATCGTTGGATTCGTATTTGAACATAGTTTTGAATGATATAATTTTAGGTGACATGCATCAACATTTATCGTACTATATATAATGTTAGTTCAATTTTTGGTCGTACTAATCTATAGTAGTAAGGTGCCCGTGCGTTGCACCGAAGAGTGAAATGCATTGATCGGGGAGTTGTTTATTTTGACAAAGGATGTGGGGGTCATCTCATGTGTAACGGGTATCTATAGTTTTCTTCGGATATTATTTCATCTCTAGAGCTCACAAACATCCGGGTGAAATAGATAAAAAGGTATCTTTTGCAAACAAAAGCGTTCAACTATTCAACCTGCATCCAAAACTTGTGAAGAAACCTTATTGTGCTTTGCAAGAAATGATCTTTTCTATACATCTATACTACTACTACTATATAGTATACGAGTCCTGGATTGCACCTAGAGCATCAATCCTAGCCACTCATCTCCTAAATCTAATGGCTGATATTGGAGGGATTCGCAGTGAACAGTGCCTGCAGCTGAATCTACTTGGTTCTGGAACCATCGCTGCACCGTGTCATACCTTCCTGAAAAGAAGACCTATGCCTCCTCTACTATGCTGCAATTGTCAGGTTGTGATGAGTAAAAAAAAGAGTTGGTTGTGAGCCGATGTGAGATGGTCTGGAGGAGAAACTAAAGTTGAAGTAAACAATTTGTGGGTTCCACCACGTACTTTTTTTATATATTCTTCAAAAATTTCTAGATGACCGTAGGCAGTAGTTGCATTTTGTACTACCAATTAGTAAATTTCTAAACTCTATTTCCTGTGCATCAACAATATTATTTTTTTGCTCGGAATTCATTTTTCAAAGTATTTTTTTGGTCGAATCACACCATATTGTTAAGACATGCATTGCACGTGCATACACACTAGTAAGAATTAGTTTTTGAGTATCGATTGTTATACATGTTGGCTACAGATGACATGGCACTTTCTTATAGTCAACAGTTGGCTATACTATTAAGTAATATTAACCATGCCCTTATACACCTAGACGGAGGGATTAAATCAGGATGACTTGCAAGCGGGCAGAGGAGATGTAAGAAATGGTTCATCGTAAGTCTTTCACCAGTACTTTAGTAAAAATTCATACATGGAAGATTCTAGACTAAACCATAAACGGATACACTTTTATTCATGCGCGATACTCCAATAGAGCAAGATCCTGCATGGAAGTCTCCACATGCTTAGACAACGGATTACATTGAGCGAAGACTAATGATCAACATTTAACTTGATAATGCGTATGTCCAGGTGAACCTCCTTGGAGTCCCCGTGCACCGCGTCGGCGGGTAAAGGATGCCATGGGTTTTCCAAGTCCACATTTGCGGGATAGTCCCAGCTCCCCAGAGTCCAAGTCCATTCGATGAGGCCGGTGTCGCCGCCCACGCGACCCGGAGGGGTAGTAACACTGACCACGCACCCGTACATCGGCCTCGTGTCAGTGTCAGCGGCGTCGCCCCTGACGCACATTACAGAGATGGGGCGGCGGCCTGCGCGGGCCTCGCCGGTGCCCACGATCAAGAGGAAGACGCTGTCGTCCTCCTCCGAGACTAGCAGGTGGCGGTGATCCTCCAGCGACTCCGGCATGGTGAACGGGTAGCACGTCTCGTACTTGATGTTCTCCGCCAAGGGCCAGCAGTGACTGTTGCACGCATCCGTGAGGTGATGTACCATGTCTGCCGGCGAGCCACAAAACGGCATCAGGCACTCATAGCAGTGGACGAAGGGCTCCTTGGAGGCATCGACCAGGCCGTCCATGAAACGGGAGTGGCTGTAGGGGACGTTGCGCCAGTTGAATATATGAGCAAGTTACTATGAGATTTAATCTGAATAAGCACAAAATAAATCATGATGGCTATAACAGAGATGAAACTAATCATGTGGACTAGCATAGCAGTAGGATACAGAGTAGAAACATGAATTCTACCACGATTTCGAACAGGAAGGACAGAAACACATACGGTGCAACGGGAGCAGCACCGTTGGCGTTGAGGTTGTCGCCCATGTCCAAACACCACGTAGACACGGGCCCTGTTTGGATACTCTAACTCAGTTAGAGGTTAGAGTTAGATTCTAACCTTGAACTAGCTCTGAACTAAATCTAACCAAAAATATGTTTGGATGGCAGGGTTAGATGGAGCGCAGATACGGCGAGGCACCTTCATGGGCGGTGCGAGAGGGAGGGAGGAAGAGGACGAGACGCCTTCATGGTCTTTGAGCACGGTTCATAGTCGTTCCACGCTCGGGCATTGAAGTTTGTAACTATTTTAGATTAGAATATACTACTCCCTCGGTGCTAGTAGTAGAGCAGAGTCCTACTCTACTACTCTACTCAAGCAAGTTAGGGCATAGCACTATAGGGAGTACCAGTACTGTGATCACTCAAGCAAGTTTTCTGGCATCGACATGATCCTACGCTGCTGGTATGTGTCTCATAAGTCAAGTGGCATGCTGTAGTCATCATCACATGTCCACTTCCCGCAGCACATATTCGCTTCTCCATCTTTGTCCGCACATAATCTCGTCCAATCTTCCATCCCCGCTAAGGCGCCTCCCCCCCCCCTTGTCTGAAACCCAAGCACTAACAATGGCAGAACCGAGCGGTGTCCGCCGAAAGAGTGGCTGGAATTCGCTCCCCACAGAGGTAATCAAGCTCATTGTTTCGCGTGTGGACAATCTTAGTACCATGCAAGGATCATGATGGCAGCACGGTTTCGTTCATCAGGCAAAACTGTGTGTACACAGCATGCCATGCATCTCTGCATGCACCATACCCTGATATGTGCCGCCACGCTCTGCAGCCCAAAGTAGGAGAGAGGGTCGCAAGTCTCAGACTTTTACCTGCTGGCTGGAGTTTCCCCCGTCATGCACCCATCTGGTTCAAGCCGTCAGCCAATCTCCATAGCTTAATAAATAGTAACGGCTAACTGAGCCAGTTAGTTAGATGCGTACACTTGGTGTAGTAGGATCTTTATTTAGTTTGATCCTTACACTTGTTCTTTTTTGGTAGCCCTTTTGTCATGATGGCTGATGTTTGGTTTGGAAGAGAGAGTCGCGTCTTCACTCTTCTGGCATGCTTACTGCTTCTGTTGCACCCCCAGCCCTGGTTGCTGTTGCTGCTGTTTTCAATGTACAATCAGAAGTATATTTCGTCTGTTGGTTGAATAAATATGTTGTTAGAACGACAAACACAATGTTTTGGAAGTTGTTGCATGGTTCGATCCTTTAGGGCCCCGTACCGTACATAGCGCATACTATTTTTCGTATGAAACACATTTTCCACTTGTTGATAACATGCAGCCCACTGACGAAGGCCCAATAGAGAAGCCCATAATTAACTGGAAGGGAGGCTCTCACATGAATCCGGCCCAGGTACATGCTCATGGTCCCCTAAACATAAGTAAATAAATAAATAAATAAAGATAAATGCTCATGCACCAGTTCTTTGGGAAAATAGGTAGCCCATTATTTCTTTTTGAAGAATACCCAAGCTAGGCCTATTTGTTTTCTCTGAATTACTGGGCTGCAAATCTTTCAAGACGAGGAGGGATGCATTCCGACCTGGCTTAAGAGTATGGTCAATGTCTGTTAAAAGTAATATCAAAAGGGGTTGAAAATTCCAAAAAAAATTATAGCAAATGGGATATAAGTTTCTTTTTTGTTTTTGTTCTTCACTGATATCTTATACATATTTCATTGGATTTAACATGACATAGTACTAATTTATTTTTAAATTTGTTTTAGTATGGCTATTAATTTTTGGATAAAGAATATTTCGTTCCCCAGCAAAAATTTGCGAATTTTCAAAATTTCCCACATATTTAGTTAATTTTTTGACCCTGGTACTGACCAGAAAATGGCCAGCAATTCTAAAAATGGAAAACGGGCTGCAATAAACTCCATATGAATTAGAAAATGAGTAGAAATTATAAAAATAATAGCAAATGGGCTGTACACGCCACAGATTTCGAGGCTGACTTGTTTACGCAAGGCTTTATCAGTGAACACACGATTCTAGTAGCAGTGGTTGTTGGATGTCCATCCAACGGCCGACGTGCTTCTTCAATCTCTGATCTTCCTGCTCCAGCCGCCTAAACTAGCGTCGGCGGGACTGCCTGCTCCCTCCTCTTGTGGCCCGCTGTGATGCCGCGCAGGCTTCCCCGACCCACCCTACTCCCTCTGCTGGCCTGGCCGCACGCAATCAATTGCCTCTTTATTACGTGAAAAAAATATTCCTCCCACTGACATCTGGGGCGCACCGGTTGGGAGGCTGACATATGGGCCTACTAAGTTGACGCGTACGCACGGCTTGTCAACTTAGTCAACAAACGATTCTAGCAGCGGTAACCGTTGGATTTGAATCGAACGGTCCTGCTGCTTCTTCAATCGCTGCTCTTCTTGCACCAGCCGCCCAAACCAGCGCCAGGGAGACCGCCTGCTCCTGCCTCAAGTGGCCGGTTGTGCTGCCGTTGAGGCCTCATCGCCCCCTACTACTCCCACCGCTAGCTAGGCCCTGCGGCGACGGCAGCCTCACACCATAGCCGAACCAGTGAACCCTCGTACTCCTCTCCGCATGGGCATCCACTACCGCGTCTTCCCTGGCTCTGCATTGTCCCCTTCCTAGGCCTCATCATCGTACACCGCCTTGGTGCTCTCGGCGCGGCGTGGTCAACGTGGTCAACCACATTCCATCGGAAGAGTACTGTACATGGAGAGGCTGACAGCTGGGTCCACGGCCACAACCCAGTTTTTTTGTGATTTGCCAAGTAAGTCGCTTTGTCAGGCCTGTTGGGCTGCAAATCTTTCAAGACAAGGAGAGCTTTCATTCGGCTGGCCGAGAAAATGGCCCATCAGTAATGAGAAATGGGTTGTACATTTTTAAAACACATCAAACCGGCAATTAGTTTCAAATATCTTTTTTTATTTCGAGATTTTAAATTACATTAATTTTTATGCATGGAGAAATTGTTGGATTTTATATTGATCTACATTTATTTTTAAAACCAGTTTGAATGTGAGTCGAAATTTCGGGATTAAAAACAGTTCGGACGGCACCGAAATATGCAGAATTTCATATAATTTTTTAACCGTGGCCACAATATGGGCTGTAATGCTAACAAAAAGAATATGGGCTCCAAAAAAACCTTAATAATTAGCAAATAGGTTGTAAATTATTAGAAATAATGGCTGATGGGTTGTATGCTATTTTCTAGAGATTTGAGGCTTTCCTAAAAAGAAGGTTGACGCACAAGCAGTGACTGTTGGATGGCCATCCAACGGCCGTCGTGCTTCTTCAATCTCTGCTCTTCCTGCTCCAGCCACTCAAACAAGCGCCGGTGGGACTGCCTGCTCCCTCCTCCCCGTGGCCGGCTCTGCTGCCGCGCAGGCCTCACCTCCCCACCGCACTCCCATCGCTGGCCTAGCCATCCCTCTACTCACCCACACCTGTTGTTATTCTCCGGCGACGGCAGACGAACCAATAAACCCTCGTACAGTCGTACTCCCCTCCGCGTGGGAAACAACGGCCGAGTCTTCCCTACCTCCGTGTCGTTCCCTTCCTAGGCCTCGCTGTCGTCCACCGCCTTGTGACAGTCCAATTAAGCATCTTGATCTATCTCTATAGATCTTGATGCCCAATATATAAGCAGCTTCGTCGAGGTCTTTTATTGAAAATTCTTATTGAAGTATCCTTTTATGCTATCCAGAAATTCTATATTATTTCCAATCAACAATATGCCATCCACATATAATATTAGAAATTCTACAGAGCTCCCACTCACTTTTTTGTAAATACAGGCTTCTCCAAAAGTCTGTATAAAACTATATGCTTTGATTACACTATCAAAGCGTATATTCCAACTCCGAGAGGCTTGCACCAATCCATAAATGGATAGATGGAGCGTGCACACTTTGTTTGCACCTTTAGGATCAACAAAACTTTCTGGTTGCATCATATACAACTCTTCTTTAAGATATCCATTAAGGAATGCAGTTTTGACATCCATTTGCCAAATTTCATAATCATAAAATGCAGCAATTGCTAACATGATTCGGACATACTTAAGCATCGCTACGGGTGAGAATGTCTCATCGTAGTCAACTCCTTGAACTTGTCGAAAACCTTTTGCAACAAGTCAAGATTTGTAGATAGTAACATTACCGTCAGCGTTAGTCTTCTTCTTGACGATCCATTTATTCTCTATTCCTTGCCGATAATTGGGCAAGTCAACCAAAGTCCATAATTTGTTCTCATACATGGATCCCATCTCAGATTTCATGGCCTCAAGCCATTTCGCGGAATCTGGGCTCATCATCGCTTCCTCATAGTTCGTAGGTTCATCATGGTCAAGTAACATGACCTCCAGAACAGGATTACCATACCACTCTGTGCGGATCGTACTCCGATTGACCTACGAGGTTCGGTAGTAACTTGATCTGAAGTTTCATGATCATCATCATTAGCTTCCTCACTGATTGATATAGGAATCACTAGAACTGATTTCTGTGATGAACTAGTTTCCAATTCAGGAGAAGGTACAATTGCCTCATCAAGTTCTACTTTCCTCCCACTCACTTCTTTCGAGAGAAACTCCTTCTCTAGAAAGGATCCATTCTTAGCAACAAATATCTTACCTTCGGATCTGTGATAGAAGGTGTACCCAATAGTCTCCTTTGGGTATCCTATGAAGACACATTTCTCCGATTTGGGTTTGAGCTTATCAGGTTGAAGCTTTTTCACATAAGCATCACGGCCCCAAACTTTAAGAAACGACAACTTAGGTTTCTTGCTAAACTACAATTCATATGGCGTCGTCTCAACGGATTTAGATGGTGCCCTATTTAACTTGAATGCAGTTGTCTCTAAAGCATAACCCCAAAATGATAGCGGTAAATCAGTAAGAGACATCATAGATGGCACCATATCCAATAAAGTACGGTTACGACATTCGGACACACCATTATACTGTGGTGTTCCAGGTGGCGTGAGTTGCGAAACTATTCCATATTGCTTCAAATGAAGACCAAACTCATAACTCAAATATTCACCTCCACGATCAGATCATAGAAACTTTATTTTCTTGTCACGGCGATTTTCCACTTCACTCTGAAATTCTTTGAACTTTTCAAATGTTTCAAACTTATGTTTCATTAAGTAGACATACCCATATTTGCTTAAATCATGTGTGAAGGTAAGAAAATAACGATACCTGCCACGAGCCTCAACACTCATTGGACCGCATACATCAGTATGTATTATTTCCAATAATTCAGTTGCTCGCTCCATTGTTCCGAAGAACGAAGTCTTAGTCATCTTGCCCATGAGGCATGGTTCGCAAGCATCAAGTGATTCGTAATCAAGTGATTCCAAAAGCCCATCGGCATGGAGTTTCTTCATGCACTTTACACTAATATGACCTAAACGGTAGTGCCACAAATAAGTTGCAGTATCATTATTAACTTCGCATCTTTTGGCTTCAATATTATGAATATGTGTATCACTACAATCGAGATTCAACAAAAATAGACCACTCATCAAGGGTGCATGACCATAAAAGATATTACTCATATAAATAGAACAACCATTATTCTTTGATTTAAATGAATAACCGTCTCACATTAAACAAGATCCAGATATAATGTCCATGCTCAATGTTGGCACCAAATAACAATTATTTAGGTCTAAAACTAATCCCGACGGTAGATGTAGAGGTAGCGTGCCGACAGCGATCACATCGACTTTGGAACCATTTTCCACACACACCGCCAGCACATCCTTAGCCAATCTTCGTTTTATCCGTAGCCCCTGTTTCGAGTTGCAAATATGAGCAACAGAACCAGTATCAAATACCCAGGTGCTACTACGAGCATTAGTAAGGTACACATAAATAACATGTATGTCAAATATACCTTTCACTTTGCCATCCTTCTTATCCGCCAAATACTTGGGGCAGTTCCGCTTCCAGTGACCAGTCCCTTTGCAGTAGAAGCACTCAGTCTCAGTCTTAGGTCCAGACTTGGGTTTCTTCCCTTGAGCAGCAACTGGCTTGCTGTTCTTCTTGAAGTTCCCCTTCTTCCCTTTGCCCTTTTTCTTGAAACTAGTGGTCTTGTTAACCATCAACACTTGATGTTCCTTCTTGATTTCTACCTTCGCAGCTTTTAGCATCACTAAGAGCTCAGGAATAGTCTTCTCCATCCCTTGCATATTATAGTTCATCAGGAAGCCTTTATAGCTTGGTGGCAGTGATTGAAGAACTCTGTCAATGACACTATCATCAGGAAGATTAACTCCCAGCTGAGTCAAGTGATTGTGTTACGCAGACATTCTGATTATGTGTTCACTGACAAAACTATTCTCCTCCATTTTGCAGCTATAGAACTTGTTGGAGACTTCACATCTCTCAACTCGGGCATTTGCTTGAAATATTAACTTCAACTCCTGAAACATCTCATATGCTCCATGACGTTCAAAATGTCTTTGAAGTCCTGATTCTAAGCCGTAAAGCATGGCACACTGAACTATCAAGTAGTCATCAACTTTGCTCTACAAGACATTCATAATGTCCGGAGTTGCTCCTGCGGGGAGTCATGCACCTAGCGGTGCTTCCAGGACGTAATTCTTCTGTGCAGCAATGAGGATAATCCTCAAGTTACGGACCCAGTCTGTGTAGTTGCTACCATCATCTTTCAACTTAGCTTTCTCTAGGAACGCATTAAAATTCAAGGGAACGGCAGCACGGGCCATTGATCTACAACAACATAGATATGCAAAAACTATCAGGTACTAAGATCATGATAAATTAAAGTTCAATTAATCATATTATTAAAGAACTCCCACTTAGATAGACATCCCTCAAGTCATCTAAATGATCACTTGATCCATATCAACTAAACCATGTCCGATCATCACGTGACATGGAGTTGTTTTCAATGGTGAACATCACTATGTTGATCATATCTACTATATGATTCACGTTCGACCTTTCGGTCTCAGTGTTCCGAGGCCATATCTGCATATGCTAGGCTCGTCAAGTTTAACCTGAGTATTATGCACGTGCAAAACTACCTTGCACCCGTTGTATGTGAATGTAGAGCTTATCACACCCGATCATCACGTGGTGTCTCGGCACAACGAACTGTAGCAACGGTGCATACTCAGGGAGAACACTTATACCTTGAAATTTAGTGAGGGATCATCTTATACTTCTACCGCCGTACTAAGAAAAATAAGACGCATAAAGGATAAACATCACATGCAATCAAAATATGTGACATGATATGGCCATCATCATCTTGTGCCTTTGATCTCCACATCCAAAGCACCGTCATGATCTCCATCATCACCGGCTTGACACCTTGATCTCCATCGTAGCATCGTTGTCATCTCGCCAACTATTGCTTCTACGACTATCGATGCCGCTTAGTGATAAAGTAAAGTAATTACATGGCGATTGCATTTCATACAATAAAGCAAAAAACCATAAGGCTCCTGCCAGTTGCCAATAACTTTTACAAAACATGATCATCTCATACAACAATTTATATCTCATCACGTCTTGACCATATCACATCACAACATGCCCTGCAAAAACAAGTTACATGTCCTCTACTTTGTTGTTGCAAGTTTTACGTGGCTGCTATGGGCTTCTAGCAAGAACCGTTCTTACCTACGCATCAAAACCACAATGATTTTTCGTCAAGTGTGCTATTTTAACCTTCAACAAGGACCAGTCGTAGTCAAACTCGATTCAACTGAAGTTGGAGAAACAGACACCCGCCAACCACCTATGTGTGAAGCACGTCGGTAGAACCAGTCTCATGAACGCGGTCATGTAATGTCGGTTCGGGCCGCTTCATCCAACAATACCGTCGAATCAAAGTAAGACATTGGTGGTAAGCAGTATGACTATTATCGCCCACAACTCTTTGTGTTCTACTCGTGCATATATCATCTACGCATTGACCTGGCTCGGATGCCACTGTTGGGGAACGTAGTAATTCAAAAAAAAAATCCTACGATCACGCAAGATCTAACTAGGAGATGCATATCAACAAGAGGGGAGAGTGTGTCCACGTACCCTCGTAGACCGAAAGTGGGAGCGTTTAGTAACGCGGTTGATGTAGTCGAACGTCTTCACGATCCAACCGATCCAAGTACCGAACGTACGGCACCTCCGTGTTCAGCCCACGTTCAACACGATGACGTCCCCCGAGCTCTTGATCCAGTAGAGGGTTGAGGGAGAGTTTCGTCAGCATGACGACATGGTAACGGTGTTGGTGATGTGATCCGCGCAGGGCTTCGCCTAAGCACTACGACAATATGACCGAGGTGGTAAACTGTGGAGGGGGGCACTGCACACGGCTAAGAAACAACTGTTGTCCTTTGGGGTGCCCCCTTGCCCACGTATATAAAGGAGGGAGGGAGGAGGAGGCCGGTCCAAGGGGGCGCGCCATGGGGGGAGTCCTACTAGGACTCCGTTCCTAGTAGGATTCGCCCCCCCCCCTTTCCTTCCAACGGAGAGGGGAAAAGGGGAAGGGAGAGAGAGGGAGAAGGAAAGAGGGGGTCGCGCCCCCTCCCCTTGTCCAATTCGGATTGGGGCAAGGGGGGCACGCGCCTCCTCCCGTGGCCTGTCTCCTCTCCTTCACTATGGCCCATTAGGCCCATTAACTTTCCCGGGGGGTTCCGGACTTCCGGTAGCCACCCGGTACTCCGAAAAACTCCCCGATGATTATCAAAACCATTTCGGTGTCCGTATATAACCTTCCAATATATCAATCTTTACCTCTCAACCATTTCGAGACTCCTCGTCATGTCCGTGATATCATCCAGGACTTGGAACAAACTTCGTTCACCAAAACACATAACTCATAATACAAATAGTCATCGAATGTTAAGCGTGCGGACCCTACGGGTTCGAGAACTATGTAGACGTGACCGAGACACATCTCTAGTCAACAACCAATAGCGGAACAAGGATGCTCATATTGGCTCCTACATATTCTACGAAGATCTTTATCGATCAAACCACATAACAACATACGTTATTCCCTTTATCATCGGTATGTTACTTGCCCGAGATTCGATCGTCGGTATCATCATACCTAGTTCAATCTCGTTGCCGGCAAGTCTCTTTACTTGTTTCGTAATGCATCAACTCATAACTACTCATTAGTTATATTGCTTGCAAGGCTTATAGTGATGTGCATTACCGAGAGGGCCCAGAGATACCTCTCCGATACTCGGAGTGACAAATCCTAATCTTGATCTATGCCAACTCAACAAACACCATCGGAGACACCTGTAGAGCATCTTTATAATCACCCAGTTACGTTGTGACATTTGATAGCACACAAAGCGTTCCTCTGATATTTGGGAGTTGCATAATCTCATAGTCAGAGGAATGTGTATAAGTCATGAAGAAAGCAATAGCAATAAAACTAAATGATCATAATGCTAAGCTAACGGATGGGTCTTGTCCATCACATAATTCTCTAATGATGTGATCCCGTTCATCAAATGACAACACATGTCTATGGTCAGGAAACTTAACCATCTTTGATTAACGAGCTAGTCAAGTAAAGGCATACTAGGGACACTCCATTTTGTCTACGTATTCACACATGTACTAAGTTTCCAGTTAATACAATTCTAGCATGAATAATAAACATTTATCATGATATAAGGAAATATAAATAACAACTTTATTATTGCCTCTAGGGCATATTTTCTTCACTACCTTGTTGTTTTTATTTATTCAGATTATAAAAATATATTTCTACCATCCATATTACACTTTTATCACCATCTATTCGTCGAACTAGTGCACCTATACAGTTTGCCATTGTATTAGGTGTGTTGGGGACGCAAGAGATTTCTTGTATTTGGTTGCAGGGTCGTTTGAGAGAGACCATCTTCATCCTACGCCTCCCACGGATTGATAAACCTTAGGTCATCCACTTGAGGGAAAATTGCTACTGTCCTACAAAACTTTGTGCTAGGAGGCCCAACACGTGTCTACAAGAATAAAGTTGCGTAGTAGACATCAGACTGCATAATGAAGGTTGATATCATAAGGGGCAATAAAATGTGACGTTCTTTTGCACTAAGAGATTGAGCATACAAACAAAAAGCGCATGGCAACCTCTGCTTCCCTCCGCGAAGGTCCTATCTTTTACTTTTATGTATTTACTTTTATGCAAGAGTCAAAGTTCTTCTCTCTATTCCTTTTTATTTTCTCTTTTGGCAAGCATCATGTGGTGAGGAAAGATTTAGGCACATATATCTAGTTGGATATGGGTAGCATGAGTTATTATTGTTGACATCACCCTTGAGGTGAGTAGGTTGGGAGGCGAAACTATAAGCCCCTATCTTTCTGTGTGTTCGGTTGAAACGTTTTGCTCATGTAACATCCCAATTTTCAATTTGGAATGTTATACATAGATCATCCATGCATATCATGATTTATTGCATTTCCGTTCCGCAATCCTCGAAATCCTAAGCAACTCAAGGATCCACGGAGAGAGTTGGGGATTTTCCGGTTTTCATATTTGACTTTTATCAAATAATGAAACGAGGATTTTGATTTTAATATTTTTTTTCTCTCCGAGTAATATTTCATATCAAATAAAATGAGTGGAGATAATATGACTTCTCCAAAATAATTGAAGTATCGGAGGAAAAATATTAAAATCATTTATTGGATTTTATTTGGTTTTATTCGGATTTTATTTGCATTAGAAAAATTGCACGTTTTCGAAATTGCATTTTAGGGCCAAGAAAATGTTCAACTCGTCCTAAATATTTTATTTAGATGGTGAAAATTTATTTTGGCATTTTTAGATTTTATTTATTTTTTTTAGGATTTTATTTCGGTCGGTGAAATTTTTTATATAAAAAAAAGTTCCCGCGCCGACTGGGCCTAAGGCCCAGCCGCGCCAGGCCGCGCCGCCGCCTCCGCGCGCTGCCGCCGCCGCCGACTCGGACTAGGAGTCTGAGCCGGACTCCTCTCCGCCGCCGCGCCTTGCCCCCTCCTCCAAGCCGCCCCGCCCCGCCCTTTATATACGCCGCCACCCCGCCCCAACAC
>NC_041392.1:559536243-559547129 GCF_002162155.2 Triticum dicoccoides | reverse complement strand
CACCGCCGCCGCACCGCCGCTGCCTCGCCTCGCCGGACCTTTCCGCCGGAGGTAGCCGCCGCGCCCCGCCGCTGTTTTTTTTATAAAGACCGTTCGGTTTCCTTTTAGAAACCCTAGATCCGTTTTTTTTGTTTCGCCGGTTTTTTTCTCGGTTCTTCTAGTTAGCGGACGTTCGTCCGAACTTTCGTTTTAACGAACAGTTCCTCGCCCGTTAGATACAGCTAACGAACGCTCGCTCGTTAGTCCGTTCGTCAGTTTTCTTTTATCGGATTTATTCCGCGATTTTTCTGATCGCGATTTCTGATCCGATCTTGGTTTCTGTTTATCTTTTCGCTCATTTATCGGAATCAGGCGATTCAAGCGCCTGGAGTTTCGTCTCAAAACCCTCTTTCCGTTTAACCAACTCAAACAAGTTTTTGTTACTGTAAAATCTAACCTAGTTTCAGATTAGTAAACGAAGCTTCTTTCTTTCGCCCTGTAGTGCGAGAAATCCAACGGAGGCGATCGAGTCTTGTGGGGAAAAGTGCGCAAACCTCTGCAGAGTGTACAATCTAATCATGGTTAGCCGTGTCCCCGGTTATGGACAATTCTTGAGTATCTAGTACTTGGGTTATCACATGTATCTCACCATGTTTAATTAATATTGTTGGGTTGTTAATCACTTTAATTGGGATTGAGTTGGGGTTACCTTCTCAATGATGTTTCAACCACCATGATAGTTAAATAAAAATATATTCCTTTGTTGTAGGGAAAAATTGGCTTTTCGCAAAAACTGTAACCATAGAGCTTTCCACCAGCCATATATGCATGTAGTGATAGCATTATTCTGTTTCTGCTCTACTGTGTTACCTTGCCAGCATATTCCATGTGCTGACCCGTTTTCGGGCTGCAACGTATTATGTTGCAGACTTTTCAGACGAGGAGTAAGGTTCGTTAGGTCGTTGCCATGCAGCTCAGCTATGCCGTTGGAGTTGATGGACTCACCTTATCTTCCAAGCCTTCTGCTGTTATCGCATTAGATGGCCTTAAGCCATATTATTATAATAAGTTCTCTTTGGAGACTTTTCGATGTAATAAGTGTGTGATTGCTACTCTGTTATAAATCCTCGAGTATTGTATGTGTCAACATTACCGATCCAGGGATGACACTGAAGCACAGAGACTTGACCATCTGAGGTCGGGTCACTACAGCTCATGTGTATACGATGAGTATTAGCAATCATAGAAGACTATATGATGGTTGAGTATGTGGACTTGCCAAAAAGGCTCCGATACGTGACCCTTCCTGAAAAGATGATGAATTGTAGTAGCAAAGTTGACTGAAAACATAGTTCGTTGGTTTCCAATAGAGCTTATGCTCTATACTTTGATGTTGTGATGAATTGTTACTTACCCATGAGAAGTCTATGATGAAAGTTTATGATAAAAGTTATGTGATAAAGTTTTATGTTAAAGTTTGTTGTTGTTATAATAATATACATGATGCTTCTATGTCCGTATCTTATTTTTATCGACACCGCTCTTTCTAAGCATGTGTACATGTTTTTCGATTTCGGTTTTTCGCTTGAGGACAAGCGAGGTCTAAGCTTGGGGGAGTTGATACGCCCATTTTGCATCATGTTTTCCTACTATTATTTATATTGTTTTTGTCCATAATAATGCTTTTGAGGTAATTCTAATGCCTTTTATCTCATAATATGCAAGGTACACACAAAGAGGGAGAATTCCGGCAGCTGGAAATCTGGACCTGAAAAAGCTACGTCAGGCTACCTATTCTGCACAACTTCAAATGAGCTGAAACTTTACGAAGATTTTTTATGGAATATATAAGAAATATTGGAGCCAATAAGTACCAGTGGGGCCCACCAGGTGGGCACAACCCACCTGGGCGCGCCAAGGAGCCCAGGCGCGCCCTGGTGGGTTGTGCCCTCCTCGTCCCACCTCTGGTGCCCCTCTTCTAGTATATAATTCATTTTGACCTAGATAAAATAAGGGGATGACTTTCGGACGAACCGCCGCTGTCTTGAGGCGGAACTTGGGCAGGAGCACTTTTGCCCTCGGGCGGAGCGATTCCGCCGGGGGAACTTCCCTCTCAGAGGGGGAAGTCATCATCATCATCATCACCAACAACTCTCCCATCTTGGGGAGGGCAATCTCCATCAACATCTTCAACAACACCATCTCCTCTCAAACCCTAGTTCATCTCTTGTGTTCAATCTTTGTACCCGAATTATAGGTTGGTACTTGTGGGTGACTAGTAGTGTTGATTACATCTTGTAGTTGATTACTATATGGTTTATTTGGTGGAAGATTATATGTTCAGATCCATTATGCTATTTAATACCCCTCTGATCTTGAGCATGATTATCATTTGTGAGTAGTTACTTTTGTTCTTGAGGTCACAGGAGAAATCTTGTTGCAAGTAATCATGTGAACTTGATATGTGTTCGATATCTTGATGGTACGTATGTTGTGATTCCCTTAGTGGTGTCATGTGAATGTCGACTACATGACACTTCACCATATTTGGGCCTAAGGGAATGCATTGTGGAGTAGTTATTAGATGATGGGTTGCGAGAGTGATAGAAGCTTAAACCCTAGTTTATGCGCTATTCTGTAAGGGACTGATTTGGATCCAAAAGTATAATGCTATGGTTAGAATTTATTGTTAATACTTTTCTCGTAGTTGCGGATGCTTGCGAGGGGGTTAATCATAAGTAGGAGGTTTGTTCAAGTAAGAACAACACCTAAGCACCGGTCCACCCACATATCAAATTATCAAAATAGCGAACACAAATCAAACCAACATGATGAAAGTGACTAGATGAAATTCCCATGTACCCTCAAGAATGCTTTGCTTATCATAAGAGACCGTTTTGGCCTGTCCTTTGCCTCAAAAGGATTGGGCTACCTTACTGCACTTTTGTTACCATTACCATTACTTGTTCGTTACAAATTATCTTGCTATCAAACTACTTGTTACTTATAATTTCAATGCTTGCAAACAATACCTTGCTGAAAACCATTTGTCATTTCCTTCTGCTCCTCATTGGGTTCGACACTCTTACTTATCAAAAGGACTACAATTGATCCCCTATACTTGTGGGTCATCACCATTGCACATGATGATTCTGATGAATATAATATGCATGTGATTGCTGCTCCTACTTGCGATTATTATGAGAGAGGAACGCCATCTCCATGTCTCTATGTTTCTAATACGATAAAATTGCAAGAAACCACCTACACTATGCATTGGCCTTTATTATGTGTGCATGAATTGTTCTCTGATGACATGCTAATGCATAGGGTGAGAATTAGATTCGTTGTAAAATGCTATATGTTGCTTTGTGATCATATTTAAGGTAAAAATCTTAATTAATTACAATTGGGTTTGATGTGCCTTGGGATCATGGTTTAATGATTAGTTGATCATTTTATGCCTAGCTTAATGGCCCTAAAGAAAATGCTGTGTGGGAGAAAATCCAGAAGTTTTAGAGTCATTTTTCTTTTATTTGCTTACAATTTTAAAAAAAATAGTGGGGAACTTAAAACTTTTTCTAAAATAAAAGTGAAAATGAGAAAGCTGAGCCTCGTTGAAGTGGGGGACATCTTTGAACTTTTGTTTGTGCCATGGAAACTTTGTGAATCTTGAATCACAAAAGCTTTAAAATCCTTTTTTCCATAAATCCACTGTATTATAAAAATAATGTGCCAAGATTGAACTTTAGGGTGTTTAAATTGCTTGTTTGATATGTGTTGTGCAGAAACAAAACTTTCGTTGTAGTATTTGTATTTTCATATTTTACTGAATGAGCAAATTTTCTATAAAAAATCCACAATAACGCTATACAATTTTTTACTATGCCCTAAATTTTCAACAAAAAATAGTAACAGAAGTATATATTCCATTTGCATCTTTACAAACTGTGTTGTTTTCATAGACTGTTGTTATAGTTTCTTTATCTGTTTATGTTTCCAATTTTGTTAAGCCCCATTGATGTGGGAGCAATAAAATTGTGATAACATACAATATTTAATGTTTCATTATAATTATAAAATAGTTTTATAACAAGACATGATGTAATTTGATGTTATATGTGTTAAGTCCTCTAATAAAAGTGCTATTTGAGTTCTTGTGGATGAAGCTTTTAAAACCGAGGGGAGTCATCGATATGAGAGGAATAAGGAGAGGCAATAGTTCATGCTTGGGTATGACCAAGCCACCCCAAGTAAATATCCAAGGGGACTCAAGCGTCTCAGCTTGTGGATGCCCCGGAAGGCATCCCACCTTTCTTCCCCGACAATTATCGATATGTCTCGGTTTTTCTTTGTTCACATGATATGCGTAAATTCTTGGAGAGTCGTTTGTTTTCTTTTTATTTTAGTTGCGCACCATACTAACGTAGGATAGTCCTTGGTTGATTTATACAATGCTCTTTGCACTTCACGCATATCTTCTGAGTATGGCTTTGTGGAATGCTTCATGTGCTTCATGTATATCTTTTCAAGTTTGGATGCTTGTTTCTCTACACCTGAAGTATTGTTATTTGTAGAATGCTCTTTTTCTTCACTTATATTTGTTAGCGCTTGGCCGAGTCTTTTGTAGAAAGGATTATAACTATCTTGTTTCACCTATATCTTTTTGGAGAGTTGAATAGAAATTGGTTACATGCATGGTTAGTTATAGGTATGTATGGGTTGTATATATAAAAACTTGCATGAACTTGTAGATCATTGAATTTGATAATTTTAATTCTTTGCAATAGTCTGGCGATATTGAGGCGGTGATAGGTGATTGTTTAGGTTAATGGTAAACATTTAGTATGAAATATTCATGTTAATGATCGTGGTACTGTACCTTCATTAATTTACATAAAAATAGGAATCGCTAGTATGGCAGTGAGGTATAAGTAGACGACAACTTAAAGTGGACTAATCACATGTGAAAGGTCGAGGAGTGCACAACGGGTTTCGCTCCGCCAAATACTCCTCCTAGGGGCATGTGAGTTGCATTTTCTTTGGGTACATTGTTAAATCCTTACAAAGTATTTGAGTTCCTTGTGACTAATGTGAGATTTTGGCTCTTGTGCACTTCCACCTATTCATATTTTGCTAGCCTCTTTGGTACCATGCATTGCCCACTTTCATATCGATACTTGGTGCATACTTCACGGTACATCCAAACCCCGTGGGATAATACACTCTCTCACACATAAGCCACATTATATCTCCCTCAAAATAGCCATCATACCTATCTATTATGGCATTTCCATAGCCATTACGAGATATATTGGCATTCAACTTCCATTGTTACTATTCATTACATGACTTGAGCATTCATTGTCATTTTGCTTTGCATGATCATATAGAGCTGACATAATATTTGTGGCAAAGCCACCATTCATCATTGTTAATACATGTTACGCTAGATCATTGCACATCCTGGTACACTACCAGAGGCAATCATATGTAGTCATCATATTGTTCATATTTTGAGTTATAAGTAAAATAAAAGTGTGATGCATTCTAAAGTGTTGCCCCTACACGTGAGGATAAAAAAAGAGGCCAAAAGGAGCCCAACAAGAAAAAAAATAAAAAAAAGGGGAGAAAAGGGGAGAGGGAGCACACTATTATCCTTTTATCACACTTGTGTTTCAAAGTAGCACCATGTATTTCATATAGAGAGTTTTCATGTTATTCACTCCATATGCTAGTGGGATTTTTACATTATAGAACTTAGCTTGTATATTTTCCAATGACGAGCTTCCTCAAATGCTCGAGGTCTTCATGAACAAGCAAGTTGGATGCACACCCACTTAGTTGCATTAGGAGAGCTTTCATACATTTATAGATCTAGTGCATCTGTTGCGCTGCAATCCACTGCTCACATTGATATCAATTGTAAGACCTCTCCATTACCTAAGGATCAGCTGCATTGGTTTGAGGCTTTTTTTCCACTTCTTACAAAACCCCCAGCATGCTTGAGTGCCAAAGTCAAGCTCACGCTCAAGCATGCTTCATGTCTATCTCTATGATGAAGACTTAGTATACTATGTTCTTTTGATACACCTATTTTTTTTTACAGAATTGTGATATTTAGCATTTCTATTCTTGGAAGGCAATGATTGTTTATCTCTATGCTCATGTATCACTATTTTAATATAAAATTGATAGACTATTGCCATGAATCATTTTTACCTAGAGTTCACAACATTTTATATCATTTGGTCAAGATTATGCTAAGTAGCATGCAACATCAAAAATTATGTTTCTTTTGTCATTTACCTACTCAAGGACGAACAAGATGAAGCTTGGGATGTTGATACGTCTCCGACGTATCTATAATTTTTTATTGTTTCATGCTATTATCATGCCACTTTACATATTTTTTTGGCAATAATTTATATTACTTTTATTTGGAGTAACCTATTAACCCAGTGCAAAGGCCAGTTCTCGTTTTCTATTGTATTTGGGTTTTTAGGTGAATAATTAACCGAGCCGGAATGACCTGAAAATTTCCATGGGACTTTTTATGAAATATATTTGAACTTATGGCGAAAGAATCAACGGTGGCCGAGGGGCCCATAAGCTCATCCCACGTGGCCTGCGGCCCACCCGCGCTATGCAGGCTTGTGGAAAGACCGTAGGTCGGTTTGACCTCTTCTTGCTTTGCTTTCGGTATATTTGGTTTTACTTTCCTTTTGTATTGCTTTGAGAAAATGTGCCATACTATTGCTTTAATTTATTGGGTTGAGCAATCATTCTAATTCTCATCTGGCAACTATACTGGGTTTTCCCCCGCAAAAAAAAACCTATACTGGGTTTTATCCATCCCAAGCAATCATTCTAATTCCCATTTGGCAACACTAAATGCTTTGTTTAAGCGCTTGAATAATACGTGGAGCCAAGCAGTTTCCTATCTAGTCTATCACTACGCGAGGTAGTACCGCCGCCACTCCATCCCAATGGCTTCACGTTCACGCGACAGATGGTTTGATAAGGGCATCTTCAGCCGTTGAGCCTCCTAGGAAGCATTTTTTTCACCGTTTGGGGGGCTGCCGGCGATTTTTTTTGCCTGGGGATGAAAACTTGCCCAGCCGTGTCCACCCCCAAGCACGGCATGGTGCACGGCGCGGGGAGGACGCCTTCCTGCTGCACAGCGTGGTGGCGCCCGGCGCCTCCGTCAGGGAGCCCGTGTTCGCACTCGACTCCGGGAAGTAGTCGTCACCGGGGCCGTCGAGGCGCTCGACTGCAGCGACCCCGCATGGCGCGTCGCAGACGCCGAGGACGAGTGCCTCATCGCAGAGCTCCTCCTCGCCAACGGAGCCAAGCACGCCGGCTCCGACGCGCTCCACGTGGCTTCCTCCTCCTCCGCCAACGCCAGGGCCACGACGGCGAAGGGGAGGACGGCCGTGGGGGAGGAGCCGAAGGCGGGGGCGGGGGACGAGCCGAACGCGGGGGCGGGGGAGGAGCAGAAGGCAGATGGGGCAGTGGAGAAGGAGAAGGGGGAGGACGAGGTGGATCCCGCCCCGCCAGAATTGCCGAACGTGAAGGAGATCCATGGCTGCGACGGCGTGCGTGTGGAAGGACCGAAGGCCGCGGGGGACGGAGGAGGCCGCCGGCGAGCGGAGCCAGGGGATGCGGAGATGCGGAGGCGCAGAGCCAGCCCGGAGCTCCTTCATCCTGCCGTCCCTGTGCGCGGCGAGGCGAGAGAAGGAGAAGGAGAAGAGAGGAGTTGCAACCGAGAGAAAGGGGATGGGTGTGTGGAGGGGAGCACGTGGGTGGGCCAAGGAGGGAAAGGGACGGGAGAGACGCTGGCAGGTGGGCCTGCGCATGCAAAAGGCAAACGCCGGCGTCCCCAGCTGCCCCCCCCCCCCGAGCTGGGTGTGGGGTGGGCGCGCCGGCCGTAACATTCGTCAAATCCGGTTAAAAATGAGGTCTTAGGTGCCTGACTGGAACGATTTTTACAACCGGCGCTAAAAAAGTGTTCTTGGGGGGCCTGTTGGGGAGCCTAGTGGAGATGCCCTAAGAGCGATAGTAAAAGAAAAGAGCGACAGTATTATTTTTGTTCGGATGGTGACCGTCACGATTCTGGACAGAGACCGCACACCAAGACTTACCAAATGTACTACTCCCAAACAAGTGGCAACAACTGGCAAACTTGTGGAGATCGATCGCCACGTCCAGAAGTAGTAGCTCGGGTGAGAGCGAAAGAAAACGAAAGCGAGGCACGAAGGGTGGAATTTTCTTTTGGTTTTCTCGTCAGGTGGCACGCTGGACGGCGTGACACCGGCAAGTCAAAACGCCTAGACCGATACGCAGCTGCATTTCTGCGTTGGCACAGAGAGAGCACGGAGCGAGCAGTATCACCAGCGTTGGTTTGCTCACCAGATAATCGTCATCGTAAGTGACACTTTCTGGGTATGAATTTTATGTTGTATACAGTAAATAACATACTTCCTCCGTTTTTATTTACTCCGCATATTAGAGTTGACTGAAGTCAAACTTCCTAAAGTTTGACCAATTTTATAAAAAAGAATATAAATATTTACCATAACAAATCTATATGATGTGCAAGTATATTTGATAATGAATCTAATAGTGTTGATTTGTTATTGTATATGTTAATATTTTTATCTATAAACTTTGTCAAAGTTTATAAAGTTTGATTTTGACCAAAGCTAATATGCGGAGTAAATAAAAATGGAGGGAGTACTTCTTGCAAAACGATTGCATACCGATGTGGAAATTGTTTGGTGAGTGCCACGTCTTAACAAATCCTAAAAAGATGGATCTTCTTTTTGCGGGAAGAGAGGGTACTCTTCTTAATATGGTTTAAGCCGCTGCGTTGGTTGTCACAGTAGCATGAGTCATTATGTAAAGCATCCTGATTGTTGGTTGCTCATAGCGTGCATATTGTAAGGACATGCAGAGTGATTGATAAGGCAGATTACTCTTAAGCCTCCACGCCGTAGCATATGTGTTTTCATTTTATTTTTATTTTTAGTCGGTTTTTCGTCTTTTCAATATGGAAATTTTTGGGATGTTGGGTGAGTGTAAATTTATACATGAACATACAATTCAATATGTGTGTACTATACAATATGCATTTAAATTATACTAGAGCATGAAAATTGCACTATTATATGCTTATTCTTCGCATATTACAAAAAGTGCAACTATAGTGCAAATTTGTGTGAAAGTTCTCTTAGGTCTTTTACTATTTTATTTGTCTTAAAGAGAAATACCAATGCAACAAATTTATTTTTCTTACAAACCATTCTAATTTTGATTTTCCTTTAGTTTTATTTTATAATCTTTTTTAAGGGTAATACCCATGCCACTAATTCATTTCTTCTTAGAAAACTTCTTTCTTGCAAAATTTTCAGTATTATACACTTACTCTTGCATGTTATAAAAACTGTAATTTCTGTGTAAATAGTGTGCCACTTTTGTAATTTTTTTACTTTCTATCTTCTTAAAGGGAAAGTCACTATTTATTTTCTTTCTTAGAAAACTTCATTATTTAGAGTACACTTTACTTTTTATTTCATTTTCTTTCTTCTTTAAGGGTAGTACCAATGCCACCAGTTCATTCCCTTTAGGAATTTGTTTTCGAATATACCACTATTGTATGCTTATTCTTGCATATTATAAAAATACATAATTTATGTGTAAATTTTGTCATTTTTGTTTATTTTTTATTCTTAAAGGGTAATACCAATGCCACTAATTCACTCTTTCTTAAAAAATTCATTATTTTCTTTTTTATTTTGTTTTAAATTGTATTTTCTTTCTTCTTTAACAGTAATACCAATGCCACTAATACATTCCTTCTTAGGAGACTTCTTTTTTGAGAACAATCCACTATTATTTGCTTATTATTGCATATTATAAAAAGGTGCAGTTTTTGCGTTAATTCCGTGCAAATTTTGTCATTATTTATTTATTATTTCTTCTTAAAGTGCAATACCAATGCCACTAACTCATACTTCCATAGAGAACTTCATTTTTTCCCTTATTTTTATTCATTTATTTTTGTTTTCGTCTTGTGTCTTAGGACATCTCCAACATGAATCCCCAAACTATCCAGACGGAGCGTTCAGATGTGGTTTGCCATCCAACGGGCTACCCATCAGTCCACGGACCAGTTCGGATGTCCGTCTTTCGCAAAGGAAGCAAATTCAGGGGGCTTTACGGGCGTCTGGACCTCATCCACATATGCGTCCGCCACCCTGGTCCCATCTAAAACCTTGTCTGCCTGAAAAATTTTCTCTACGCGAAGCGATTGCCATTCATTGATGCCCGCCAGCGCCGCTTCAAAGCGGACGTGAATCCACGACATTGATGTCGATCAGAATGGCACGACCGGACAAGCGGGCGGCGCCGCTTCAATGTCGATGTGGCGATCGAGAAGCCTACTCCATCTGTTACACCGCATTGAATTCGGCTTCCCGTCCCTTTGCATGAGCACGCCTATTTAAGCAGGGCTTGAGTGCCGTCCACACCACAGCGCACCACGTTTCTTCCTCTTTGCTCCCACCCTCTCTGATTCTCTCCACTCTGACATCGTATAGACCACTGAGACCATACCATGCAAAGTCATTGTTCTCAGTGCCCGCAGGGGGCGGCGGCTCTGGATCATCTTGACGCCCATTGACCTCCATGGCCGCCGACTGTCCCCGTGAAGGAGGAGATCGTCATCTCCTCCAACCACGAGGAGGAGCGGTCGTGCCTATACGCGGCAGTCACGAACGATGAGTAGCAGCGGCAAATGGATCTCATGATTAAGCAGGCGATCCAGGAACGTGGTCCACCACTGCCCTTGCCTCCGTGCTACGGCGTGAATGAGGAGCCGGCGTCACCACCTCGTGAAGGCGGAG
>NC_041392.1:559488764-559536070 GCF_002162155.2 Triticum dicoccoides | reverse complement strand
CAACCGCGGCGTTCAAATCAGGCGCTGCGTGAAGGAGGACTCGGCGTCGCCGCCGCACAACCGATATGGTAGCATCGACTAATCGACATTGCCATTGTGCCACGACTAGCGCGGAGTCGTGAAGGAGGAGGTGGTTCCGCCTAGTGGAGGCGTTAGGACTCCAAGCCTATGGGGTTAGCCTTTGGAATCTGTGGGGTCAGAGGAGCTACTAATGGCCCAGGGTCAAAGGATGACCCCAAAACCATGAGGCCAGTTGATCCCACAGCCCTAATGTGACTTCGCCACTAGTTCCGCTAGCGACCGCAAAGGTGCGCTAGCGCCTCGTCCACTATTAGATGATGACGACAACGACATGAATGGCGAAGGTGGTGCCGCTGGCCAGGCCGGCGACACGTATGAGGTCGACGTTCGCTACAAGAAAGTTCATGTTTTTAGGTTTTAATTGAGTAGACGAAATACAATATTTTTTATGTAAATTATGTCTGAACTTAAAGTGAATTTCATCATGTTTACATGAAAACCGTTCAGTTTGCTCAAATTCCCTTTGAAATATATGCGGCATGGTTAGATGGGCGAATCCCGTATCACTGTCCCCGGGCCCGTCTGTGGACAAATACTATGTATTTTTAGGGTCCGTATTGGAGATGTCCTTACCGGGTAGTATCAGGTTAGTTTGTGTTATGTTTCAGACCTAGCGCATGTATCTGGCGGGCTTCTGTTTTGTGGTTGCAAAGGGCTGAGATTGCATTTCAATTTAGTATAAGTCTTTCTCTTTGATGCTTACTTGATTTTATGTCGTCAATTTTTCTCCAATATTTTTGTGTCGGTTGGCATTTTGATGTTGCAATGGTACGAGTATTATAGTACTTGATTTGTGTTTAAAATTTCAAATGAAATTCTTTTCTATCGAGGTAGGGGCTGCCAATCATAAACAGGGAGGTGAAGAAGGACGCGAAGGATGGTGAGGCAAAAAATAAATCATAGTCTTAATTGATGCTCGACACCATGTTTTGGTGATAGGGGCATCTACAATGCAGGGACTCTTAGTTGAAGAGGTAGGTTTAGGGTTTTGCGTGGGTGGCTAACATCCAGCCTCACGTCTCAATATATAGATGATCATAATACAATTACATACGTATACAAATATGTGTACATGTATAATATGCTAGACCCTATTTTACATGCTCCCTTAATCTGAACTACATACAAGATTCAGATTAGTTCTAAAGCGGTCTAGCATCTGTCGAGTAGCGGGTTTAGTAAATACATCCGCTAGGTGATCATCAGTTGAGATGAACCTGACTTTCAGTTTACCAACAGCTACTCGTCTTCGCACAAAATTGAAATCAATCTCAATGTGTTTGGTCCGAGCATGAAACACTGGATTTGCCGTCAGGTAAGTTACCCCTAAGTTATCACACCATAATATGGGTGTGCGCTGCTGTGTGACTCCAAGTTCTGTGAGAACTGTGTCTATCCAAATGGCTTTGGCTGCGCCATTGGCCAATGCCTTATACTCTGCCTTGGTGCTAGACCTCGAGACTGTAAGCTGCTTCTTGAAACTCCAAGATATAAGATTGGGTCCAACAAATACAGCAAAGCCACCAGTAGTACGCATGTCATCAACACAACCTACCTAGTCTGCATCGGTGAATATATTGACTCCAGTAAATCTAGACTTACGAATCCGTAGTCCCGTGTCTAGCGCACCTTTGACATACCTCAGAATATGCTTAACTGCTTCTCAATGAACCTCCGTAGGCTGAGACAGGAACTGGCACACTTTGTTCACGGCGAAGGAGATGTATGGACGAGTGAGTGTCAGATACTGAAGTGCTTCAACTACACTGCGATACCTGAAAGAATCATCGGTACTCAGCAATGCACCACTATGACGCGAGAGGCTCTCGGATGTGGCAAGAGGAGTGGAAGATGATGGCTCCGAACAATGGAGGTGACCACATTATTGGTAGGGTGACCAAGACGTTGATGCCATTGCGAGGAGGAAACTCGGACACTGAATGAAGCATGGCGAGATGACGAGGACGATGCACGAGCAAAGGAAATCGGGTAGACCCCTCCCCGACTCCTACCTTGAAGAATGACGCGCCTGGTTGCTTTGTCCTTAATAAAAAAAAGACGACGGTGAAACTCAACAAACACGTCATTATCACAAACAAGGAGATAGACAGAAAGAAGATGCTCTTTGATGTGTGGAACATGCAGAATGTTGCCAAGTTTAAGAGATGAACCGGGTAAACGGAAATGATTAATGTGTGAAATAGACAAACCTACACCATTGGTCACTTGAATCTTAGACAAAAAAGTTAATTAATTAAAGAAGTAGCGAAAGGGTAGGCGTTCGTTTCTCCAACGCTCAGGCGCCTATGCGAACGCTAACAAATTAATTTCTTTCGTGAAAAAATATGTACAACGCTTGTTAAAACACTAGTACGAGAGACAAAAAGAGCGAAGCGCCCAGCTATCAATTCGGCATCGGTGCCAGCCAAATTCCTACGATCTGATGGGATTTGGCTGCAACAGCCAGGAATTAAATCCTGGCGCCTTCTCTAAGCGCCTTCATTATAGATGCCCTAATATGTATTGGTTGTAGGCGTGCTTTTGTGCTAGACTTCGGTTATTTTGCTGTCGAGTGTCATTCTATTGCAGGTTGTGCCAGAAGTTTGATAGATGATGGCTCGATATTTTACCACTTTTAGTAAAGGGTTTTGATATTGTTTTCACCCGGTTTTTAATATTTCTCCCATCTTTCTCATGTTCGCCCTTTCAAAATATTCGTGATTTAAAAAAAATTGTGTTTGAAAAAATATTCGAAATTTTAGAACATATTCATGTTTGAAAATTTTGCTTTCATTTTCCAAAAATATTCTCTTACTAAAAAAAATATTCGGATATGAATGGCCGCTACAGTATGTGGAACCTTATATGCTACAGTACCTGACCGAGTCGGTGGCGTGCAATGGACCGGCCCAGTTGCTAGGCTCACCTATGCAAAATGCAACCTATATGACGCAGAATGCGTCACATATGAGCCCTGCTGACGCGGGGGAGCAACTAACGAAGGAGCGCTTCTTCGGGAGCCTCCCCAATAGTCAACGTCACATGTCGCGCTTTGGGCTCCTTCAGATTTTATTTATTTTTTTCGCACGCATTTCTGCTTTTTAGATAGTTTTTCCGGGGTTTTCGCCTTTTCGGTTTTTCACTGGTCTTTATTAGCTATAGGACAAAAAAGTAAAAAAATGTTTGAGAAAATGTTTATTTTGCTTCCGCGGGAGGCACAGCCGTGCCTCTCGAAAAAAACGCATTTTTTCCATTCCGCGAGAGACACGGTTTTGCTTTTGCAAGAGGAATGACCTTGCCTCACGGAAACAAAAAAACGTGTTTTTTCTCCCGCGAGAGGCACATCCATGCCTTTCAGAAACGAAAAAAAATATGTTTATTTTCTTTCCCAAGAGGCACGGCCGTGCCTCTCAGAAATGAAAAAAAAAGTGTTTTCCTTTTTCTTTCCTTCCGCAAGAGGCACGGAATTGCTTCCGCGAGAGGCACAACCATGCCTCTCAAAAACGGAGAAAGGCAGGGTTGTGCCTCTTTAGGAAAGGAGAAAACGTGCTCCCGATTCATTTTTGTCCATTTTTTTATCTGAAAAAATGTTTGTCAAAACCTATCAATATGGGATATAATTTTGAAGATTTCGACGCGAGAAATCTAATGGTGAAAATGGTTCAAAAATTGAATGCACAATTTAAGAGATAAAACATTTTGTATAAGCAGATCTACGGAAAAAAAAAGGAAACTCACTGTGCATCACTTGTCACGACCTGAAAGGTGGGAGTGAACTTTGTAAAGAGTGATCCTTAATTGATGATTTCGATGGCGCAGCGTTGAAGAGGACCGCAACTGATATGTCTGCTACATGGCTTTGGCCAGCCTATTAATTGCTCGGATCTTGCTCTCAATTTATTTTTTTGCTCGGGTCTTTTGCTAGCGGGTTTTTGGAAGTGGTTTTAGGAAGGTTCCAGTAGTTTACCATCAGGTTCTAGGAAGCTTCTAGGCTGGGTTTTTTTTACTTTCATTTTCTGGTAGGTTTTTCTAAGTTTGTTTTTTTTCTATACATTTCATTTATTTTTGGTTTCTTTTGTAGTTTTTGGTTTTACTATTATTATATTTTCTCTTTCTTCTTCATCTTTTTTCTCTTCTATAAATTTGTGAACATTTTTTGAATTCATGAAATCTTTTGAACTCGCGAACATGTCTGAACTCGTAATCATTTTCTCACATCCAAAAAAACTTTTTTGAATTTCGTGAAAAATTAATGAACTTGTGATTTTTTCTCACATTCTTAACCTTTATTAAAACATTGACCATTTTTTAATCGGTGGACATTTTTGAAACCCAATAATATTTTTTCATCTTGTGAACATATTTTGTTCACCAATATTTTTTAACATGTAAACATTTATAAACTCAGGAACACTGTTTTGAATCCATGATCATTTTTTTAACTTTTCATTTGTTTTTTTTGGTGGAATTTTTTGAAGTCATGAACAGTTTTTATATTCATGAACACATTTTTAATTTGTGGTATTATTGAACCCGAGAACGTTTTTTCATAGTATCGACCATTTTCTTAGTCCCCGGCCATATTTTTAATCACTGAACATCTTTCATTATTCGCAAATATTTACAAATTTGTAAACATTTTTCATTTTCGTGAACATTATTTATCATATTATCGATCCTTTTTTTTAATCCATGAACATTTTTTGAACTTGTGAATATTTTTCATATTCACAAAAGTGTTGTTTTCACAATGTTTTGGGAACTCGTGAACATTTTTTCAAATTTGGGACAATTTTTTGAGGCCATGAACAATTTTGAACTCGTGAATATTTTTTGGACTCAAAAATATTTTTAGAACTTGTGAACATGTTTTCAAAATTTTGAACTTTTTTAAAATCGCAAACATTTTTTGTGCTCGCCTAATTGGCGAACATTTTTTGTGCTCGCCAAATTGGAGTATGTTGTGTAAAACATAACAAATTGATTCCCGCTAAAAATATAAAATAGAAAAATATGGGACAAAAATTAAATCCCCTCGTTGCTTTTTCCTTTTTTAGAAAGAGCTCGTAATTTTTTCATTTGACACATCACAAACGCGCTTTGTAGACATGGCCTGGCCCAACTAGAGCTATCTGCCGTAGAATGCGAAAGCAAAAACTAACTAAAAAAAGATTCTAAAAAACAAACTAAATAAAAAGGCTCAAAAAAATCCTGGAGGTTAGTTGCATCCCAACGTTGACCCCAAACTGGACACCTCATCCGTGTGTGCATAGGGTGAGTGCACGGACGGATGCAAGAGCCGGCCATCCAAAGTTATCTGCACACATTTCAAACCGGATTTCAACAAACCGGAGGAATTACATTCAAACCAGATGATTTTTATACAAACAAAAGCACATTCATTACATGTAGGACAATTTTCATTCAAAAAAATTGGACTGGACCTAAATCTAGCCTACGGTGCCACCCATCGTGCAAATCCTTGTTGTTCCCTTCTGGCAACCACGCCTGCCATCAATCGTCTCCATGAGCAGCGGCGATAAGACCCGCGAAGTGAACGCGTGGTTGCCGGCGAGGACGGGTAGAACATGGGAGGCGGACCTGCCACTTGGAACTCGAGGCCCCGCCACCTCCCATGCCATACTCATCCTCGGCGGAGTCCGCAACTTGCCTATTGCCGATGGTCGTAAGATCCACGATGGAAATGGAGTGGCCGACCCGCTCGCCGTCCCACCAGCGCGGCCAAGCAACATTTGATGGCGCGTAGGACGCGTAGTTGTCGGTGTTCTCATCCGCAATCGCCTGCACGGCCAGCGCCGCCTCTGCGTTCGGCTACACCGCTATTAGTTGCCAACGGTGGCTTGAGTGCGGGCGGCCTCGTAGAAAGTTTGTTGCTCGACGAGGAAGTTGGGGTTCACCGCGGCCATGCCCACCACAGACTCGTGCGCTCGCCATAGATCTGGCTCTCTGCCAGCTGGTGCTGCTCTAGGAGGAACATGTTGTAGCGCTGCTAATCCCATGCCTGCCAGAACAAACGACATAGGAACGGGCGCCGACTGCTCCTCCACCATGGCGGTGTTGAAGTGCGCCTATGCCCGCTCCATCGCCAAGTCGACATGCGCCGGCGTGAGCTGTGGTGCTGAGTTGTTGTCGGAGCCAGTCTCCATTGTGGGGTCATTGTCCGAGACCTCACAGAGCTAGCCAACATGTCGGCCTCTATCCAGCAGGCACGACGGCTCTGCCAGGCGGCCACCTCATGCTTTTGTACCGTCAAGAGGCTCTCCCATAGAGCGTCCCGCTCGCGTTCATGGCGGATGTGATGCACAGGAGGAAAATGTGGAGCGGATGGGTTGTGGTCTGGTGTGAGTCGGGTGTAGCCGTCTTTAAATAGTGGATGCCGGTGAGGCAAAGCATCCAGGTGTGTCAATGTAAGGTCGTCGCAATTGGTTTCTTGGTCGACGAGACTGCTTAATGGTGGTAGGCGAAGGGACGGGCAATGAATGGGCATGATAGATATCCGCCTCGTCATGTTCAGTAAACGTCTCTCCGGCATGGAACGGGTGAGGACACCGGGGATGCAACGCGGACAACGCCCTCGGCTGGCGTGCCGCTTCAGTGCTAGCATTGGCGAGAGGTCATGTCCGCTCTCGGGCAACGTTAATGTGGAGTGGCCGGTCTAGAGCGGCATGAATGCGGATGGCTCGCTTCGGGAGGGAAAGGGCGTTGGCGAGGGAGAGGGGTTTGGGTGAGCTAGGCCAGTCGGAAGCGGGCGTGGCAGCGATCTGGACGCCCGGATAACCCTCATTTTGCTTCTGATTTGCGGGAAGAAGGATGTCTGGACTGCCGAGTGGACCGATACAGGACCGTGTTAGATGGCTTAACACGTCTGGACCACACGGTCTACACGGTTGCAGGCGCCTTGAGGATCCACATTGGAGATGCCCTTACACTTATGGGGGCCCTCTAGAGTCATTTTTGGTGCCCTTGGAACACACCATTTGGTGTGTTCAACCCCGCTACATGTCGCGTGCACGGCACTCTTTATGATTTTTTTATTTTTTTCATACGTGTTTTTGGGTTTTAGATATATTTTTTTGTGGCTTTTCGGTTTCGACCAATTTACCATAGCTTTTGAAAAAAATTGCGGGATTTTTTTCTATAATTTTTTCGGGCTTCGTAGAACCATACTTCTCGAAAATGAAAAAATCGCAAATTTTTTTGCATGTCATTTTTTGTGTCCTTACACGAGAAGCACATATTTGCTTCTCGAGTCATAGATTTGCTTCCACGAGAAGCATAATTGTATTTCTTGGAAAGAGAAAAAATAATAATTTTTTTGCTCACACGAAAAGCACAGATTTGCTTGCAAGAAGCACGGTTGCCCTTCTCGTAAAGGAAAAAAAAATCATTTTTCGCATGATTTTTTATTTTTCCACAGAAAACACATATTTGCATCTTGTGGAGCCAGAAATTTGCTTTCTTAATAAGCACAACTATGCTCTCAAAAAAGAAAAAAAAGTGGACAAAAACATGATTCTGGCTCCGTTATTTTCTTCTGGTTTTTTCATGTAAACCTAACAGGGGATGTAGTTTCACATATATCGACGTGAGAAATCCAAATGTGAAAATAATTTGGGATTTGGATGCACGGTTCAAGAGATAAAACGTTTTGAATTGACGGATCTATAAAAAAAGAGAAAACTCTGAAGTTGCGACAAGTTTCTCATATCTAGTGTGCCACTTGTCAGCTTATGAGAAGGTGTGAGTGATCTTTACAAGGTAACCTTCAACTAGTGATTCCAGGAAGAATGGCGGGGCTAGCTAGTGGTTAGTGTTGGTGATGAATACAAAGCGCAAATAATTTAGAATAACTATATTGACAAATTCGAATATTTTTAATCAATATTTCCTCAAAGTTGTGAATACTTTTGAAAAAATCGAATTTTTTATAAACAGGAACAAATTTTGTAAAATAGTGAACATTTATTGAGTTTGCAATCAAATTTCAAAGATGAGTGGAATTTATGAACAAATTGTGAAAAGGGGAATATTTTTTAAATTCCAAACAATATTATCAAACACACAAAAAAGTTTAGAAAAATGTTAACACATTTTTAACTTGCTAACAAATTTAAAAACAGGAACATTTTTCGAATTTGTGAACCAATTTTGAAAGATGTTAACATTTTATAAAATTCTGAACAATTTTTGACAACTACGAAGATGTTTTAAAAACATGTGAACAAGTTTTAAATTTGTTAATATATTTCAAAAATTGGAACATTTTTTAAATTTTGATTTTTTTGATAAAATGGGAACATTATTAAAAGAATGAACATTTCTCAAAAAATCCCAAAAACTATTCGAAATTTGTGAACAGTTTGTGTAGTTCATTTTTTTACAAATTAGTGCAACAGTTTCTATAATTTTGATCAATATTTGAAAAAACAACAAATTTATAAATTTCAAAAAATATTCGTAATTGGCGAACATTTTCTGAAAAGACTTTTTGAAAGAGATAAATATTTTGAATATTTTTTCGAAAAAATGAACATTCTTTAAAAAGTTTAATTTGAAAAATATAAACAATTTTTGAAATTCTCAAACATTTTTGGTAATTGTGAACAAAATTAGAAAATGTGAACAACTATTTAGAACATAAACTCTTTTTGAACTTCTGAGCAAATTTTGAAAGGCTCCACCATATTTTGAATTCATTAAAAGATTTAAAAACAATAACATTTTTCGCAATTTAATTTAGAAAAAAACATTTTTCAAAAATTATGACAATTTTTCTAAAATCTGGAAAAAAAGTTATAAAAAATTGAATTAAAGTAGAAAACACAAAAGGAAGGAAAAAGAAACAGAAAAAGGAAAAGGAAAAAGAAGAGAAAAAGGAAAGGAAAAGAAGAAACACGAAAAAGGAAAAGAAATAGAAGGGGCCCAGAACTGGAAAACCCGGCTTGGAATCTTCCTGAAGGTTCGTGAAATTGGTATCATGTAGAGTGACTAGCTACCAAATGTGCCGGTCCATATCCGTGTCTCTGGATTGTTTGGATCATTCATGTGCCGAGCGTCTAAGGTCTTGTACAATAAGAGATGCTTAGAAAAATAAATTTTTTTTTAAGCATTAATGCCTATTTTTATAGAAGAGACGCTTAGTTAAGCGTCTATTCTGTACAAATAAGCGCCGGTACTTAAGAAAAATCTGGTTATTTTTCTAAGCATCTTTTCTAAACACCTTCCATCGTACAAAGCCTAATAGGGATTTTGAATGCGAGGACCGCTAAAGGCGATAGATAACAGTGCACGAAGAAGAGCCCTCAGAGCTACTTTCGACCTCTTTTGGACCTCATTTGAAAAAAATCTACTTTCGACCTATTTTTGGAAAAAAAAACCTACGACTCACATCACTTGGGCTAGCCAAATAGCATCGTGGTAATTTTTGTTATCTTTTAGTGGGTTTCTTCCAAAATCACTAATTGATGAGTACTCTTTTTAAAGATCATTTTCATCTTCTCAGGTTGCGACAATTGGATGCTCTACGTCTGAGAGTTTTTTTTTTAGTAGATCTGTTTATTCAAAACGATTAATCTCTTAGACCGTGCGTTCAAATTTCGAACCGTTTTCATTGTTGGATTTCTCGCATCGATATCTTTAAAATTAGATCCCCTTAATAGGTTTTGACGAACTTTCCTTTACAAAAAAAACCAGATAAAAATGGACCAAGAGCACATCTTTTTTCCCTTTTTGAAAGCTATTTTCGAGAGGCACGGCCGTGCCTTTCTCGAAAGCAACACCGTGCCTCTCATGAATGAAAAGAAGAAAAGAAAAACATGTTTTTTTTCGTTTCTGTCCGTGCCTCTCACGAAAGCAAAATCACGCCTCTCGTGGAAGAAAAAAAAGGGAACACGCGTTTTTTCTATTTTTTGAGAGGCATGGTCGTGCCTCTCATAGAAGCAAACCATACCTCTCGCGAAAGCAAAACCGTGCCTCTTGCGGGAAAAAAAGTGAAAACATATATTTTTTTTCCGTTTCTGAGAGGCACAGACTTGCCTCTCGCGGAAGCAAAACCGTGCCTCTCGCAAAATAAGAGAGAAAACCCACTTTTTCCGTTTTTGAGAGTGCGAAAGTAAAACCATGCCTCTTGCGAAAGCAAAATCATGCCTCTCACAGAAAAAAAAAGAAAACATGTTTTTTTTTTGTTTTCGAGAGGCACGGCCTCGTGCGAAAGCAAAACCGTGCCTCTCATGAAAAAAACACCTTTTCGCACAATTTTTTCTTTGAATTGTTTTGTTCCAAAAGCTAAGGAAGATCAATGAAAAACCAAAAAGCCAAAAAAATCCGGGAAAACCCCATTTAATTAGCCGAAAACACGTGCTGAAAAAAAATCCAAAGAAAGCGTTCAGAATGCGACACGTAGTGGAGGCTGAGAGCGCACCAAGTGACCATTGAGGAGGCTGGGAATGAGCGCTCCTTGATTAGTTGCTCTTGTTTTCTTCTCTTTCTCTCTTTCTTGTCTTAGAGTTTCCTATTTTTTGTTCTTACTTCAGTTTTCATTTTCCGTTTTTGTTACCTTATTTAATAAATTATTTAAATTATAATTTTGTAATTATCATAGGGAGTACATTCATTCTTTGAGATACATAAAAGGTTATTCCTTTCATTTTTTAAGTTTCAACCTTGCTATGCATATGAGATACCTTGCAGGATTTTTGTCTGATGCAGCTGATCGGACCGTAGGTAGGTAGGAATGAAGTGTAGGGTGGACGTGAAGTATCCGAGCTTGAGCTCAAATGAGCTTGGGTGAACAGTAAAATCAAATTTCAAAACAGAATTCAAAAAATTCTGATTTTATTTTTGTGGTAAAATTTGACAAATTTTCTAAGTGTTTGCAGATTTTCATTATGAAATCAAATTCGTGGAAAGCGTGACAAAAAAACAAAATCTTTGATTTTTTTTTGACTTTGTTGTTCATCCGACCTCGTTTGAGCTCGAAATCATAAGGGTACTTTCGGTGTAGAAAGCCGTTCTTATCTGATTTGTATGTCCCTTCGGCTCTGGCCATGTGCAGAGCGGTTCTTATTTGATATCGTAGTTTAGAAACATAACACAAAATCTTTTTTTATGCGAATCATAACACAAAATCTTTGTAAATGTTTACAGAGGCTAATTAGTAATTAGAATGCAAACCCCACGGACTGATACACGATTACTCTAGCGACTAGTCGTTCGTGGCCCATATGCGGTGTTGAGTTGGCGGTTGTCGCCGTCGTTGCATCCTCTCCTCTCTGTGGATGTGGTCCATTTTGGTGTCTTTGTGCAAGTTTTGTCTGTCTTCATGACGCCCTCATTCATTTGTTAAAAAACAAGAGTGCGATGAATAGCAACTACTCATCGTAATGGGAACAGCTCAGACGTGCTTGCAGGGAGTATGAACACATTGCACATTGGATCGGGACGGACGTACCAAGTTATTCAACTCAGTCGTCACATGTGCAGGAAAATCTGCATTGTATGTTTTTCCTTTTTGGATGGGAACAAAATGATGATCTCGTTAATGGAGCCGTTGGGGTGGGGTAGTGCTGAGAAATAGCAATGTGAAGTTCATCGTGGCCGGGACAGACAAGCTCAACTGGAGGGACAGTTGAAGCTCGTGCACTTTGCTTCAGACTCAAGCTTGCTATGAGTACTAGGTGCAACAAAATTGAAATGAATTCAGACAACATTAAAAACAATGAAGAAAGGAGGAAGATCTTTTGGTGTAGCGGCGGCAATTTTTTGACGGTTATATAATCTCTCATGTGCGAGAAAACTGAGAAAAAGACACCCGTGTCACCTAACCTAGGGTGACCCAGGAGGAACCCCAACCGCCACTACTCGAGCCCTCCTCATGCCTCTCCTCTTGTCGGCCTCAGCCCCGGCCACGGCGGTTGCATGCCGCAACCTTATATGGTGGTCCTCCCGATGGTGGTCATTGCAATGTGGGGTGTGGTTGTTGGCGGCGGTGTCTCAGGTTGTATATCCAGCGAACGATGGGGTTTGGGCCTCTTCTCCGGCCGACGGCGAGGGATGGCAGATCCTGGTGCTGCTCAATGCTCGGGCGGCTTGGAGTAGGGAGGATCTGGCCTGCCCCATCGCAAACGGGAGTTTCTAGACCCGGTCATGCAATCTGTCATGCTGGGATTCACCTGCTGCGGAGTGTTGCTCGCTTGTCTGGTGGGCTGGCAAAGAGCTTCCATAGGTTGGCTTGGTTGCACAACCAGCTGGTCGGGGCCCCGGCGTCCGACTTGGTTCAATCTGGTGGTGGTTGTGTGAGGCTGCAGGTGAAAACTCAATGTCAACTCCGGCTATGCTGGCATCGACGACGACCGAGGGTCTTGTTTCCCTTCATGGAGGAGTCATCGTGGATCCTTCACACCTCGCCCACGCTAGCGTGCTCCGAGCGAAAACCTCAGGTCTTCGTGAGGGCTCCTCTCTTCAGATTCGGTGGCTGCTGCCAGCGGCTCATACTAGCAACGTTACGGGATGCAGCCGTAAGGTTCCTTTGTGGGTTTCGGTGGCTCTCACTCCGACCAGTTTGCCTTTGATGATGAAATACAATCTATGGACGACGGCTTGATGCACATGTATGGTTTTATAGCGGCGATGGTGGGATTTCTAGCCTAACGTTTGATTGTATCACATGTGGTGTTCAAGAACATTCCAAGAGAAGAAAAATATCGCCTGCTCGCAACCCCAAACCATAGACACAGACGCACTAAAGAAAACCTGAACCAAATCCCCCACGTCATTGCACGCTAGATTCGGGTATGAGGTCGAACACGATGTCGTTCAGAACCACGCTCTAACACCCCTATTCTCCGGTGACCTAGGCAGGAAGGGTAACCGTCGGTGGCCGCCGTCACATTGGATTTGGGGCCCTCTAGTCATCGTCAGCTTCACCAATGCCGCCGGCGAGCACCACCAACTTCGATCACTTCTCTGACGCAGTGCCATAGTACCCCACAAATCCCCACCACCCCATGACCAGGACCTCCCCACCCCCAACAACGACGTACTTAGGTGGTAGCGAGAGAAGGAGGAGATAGGGCGGCGTATCGCCCTCCTCTGACCTCTCATCTCAAAGCATATTTCTATCCAAATACTTCTTGGTTAGATGAACCTCCTAATGACCTTATTCCCCGCATGGTCAGTAATGTAGCTGCTATTACCATTCAATAAAGTGGAGTGTTGATCTAAAAAAATGATGATAATGCCTTACTAACTTACATGCAAAATTTGAAGTCGTGAAAACTGAGCCCCGTGATGACCAAAATGCAAAAAAGGGCCATGTGCTCTTTATTGGGAGACAACACCGTTAGAGGGTGGCCTCTTTGAAAATTCTACAACACACATTGTTCTTTGTTTTAAAGAAACGGTCTTGCTAACTCTAAATCACCAGCGATTTTCTGAGGCTACATTATTCCATAAGGAAATGGCAATGTCCTAGTGCTTTCTTAAAAATCAAGAAGCTTAAGAGCGACTCTAGCATTACCATATCAACGATCGCCGTCTATCTTATGAAGTACGTTTCATATGGGTATGGAAGTAGGGTAGGAGACGCGCAAACTCACAGTCACCATTGTTTATAATTCAAACACTTTGATTCCCTCTAAATTTAAACGTTTACCACATCAAGCAAACAAACAAATAGTCTTTGACAAGTTGCATGAACAAAACTATTTAACTGGTACAAATCACATTTTCATATGGGTATGGAAGTAGGGTAGGAGACGCGCAAACTCACATTCACCATTGTTTATACTTCAAACACTTTGATTCCCTCTAAATTTAAACGTTTACCACATCAAGCAAACAAACAGATAGTCTTTGACAAGTTGCATGAACAAAACTATTTAACTGGTACAAATCACATTTTCCCGTCGTGTGCACTGCCCCCTCCTTCGATTTTCTTGAAACGAATGATCAAATCTCTCTTCTCCGCCCAAAAATCTCGTTCCACTAGATCCATTTGGTTCAGATCCAACATGATGGATATATTCTGCTCGGCTGTGTGTTCATCTCTTGCCTGATCCTTCTTCTTCTTCTTCGGTCCCTTCGGGGGGAAGGCGACACCTTCATGCGGCATGGTAGGCTTTGCCACCACCATGTCAAACTCTTTGCCGGTAAGGGGGCGAGTGTTGGCCTAGACAACAGACGACCATCAGAGGCATGGGAGGTGCAAGAGTCACCAAAGCCGCAGTTGGCGCGAGATCCGACTCTCAAACGACGAAATCGAAGGCGCGGGTCGAGTCGCCGGCATGTTGTCATTGGTGTGGAGTGGGGAGTAAGAAGTGGTGAAGGCGACGTTACTGCGAGAGAGGGGAGGCGGCGACACGGGCATGAAGAGCAGCAAAATGGGGAAATATCACTCGTGCCATACCATTTTTGCCCTCCAAATATCCCTCATAGCCTTCAAATATGGAGTCTCGCAGGCTTGTTTTGGAGCACCCTCAAAAATTATGACAATAGAGGGCGTGATGGCAGCTCTAACAGAGTGTTCTTTTCGGCCAATATCACTATAATGAAGATTATTATGGCCATCGTGTCAAGACCCATGCTGTTGTTGGGCTAGTACTTGGGCCGTTGGTGATGGGCCTGACCCGGCTCGCAAGATGAAGGAATCTAGCTCTACAAGTAGCAAGAGGGAAGGGGACACGGCTGTTCCGATCCCGAGCTCACATGATCTCAGGTGGACAATAGAATCAAAAGGAAATGATTTTTTTTTAAGTTTCAACTTTTTATGTTAAACATTGACAAATGTTTTAATATCTTGTAAAATTTCAACACCAAATGACGTTCCTGCAAAATCTGGCAAAAAATTGTTTTTTTGCTAGATTTTCCACGAATGTCAAAAGGATGTTGAAATTTTGCACGCTATTAAAACTTTTGTCAATGTTTCACACAAATTTTTATTGAGATTCTTTGAATTTTTTTGATTTTACTGCGAGCTCGGGATTAGAACAGCACTTTCGGAGGAAAGGGTCGGTCAGTCATCCGTTGGATCACGATAATGGCGGCGGCTTTCTCTCCCATCTCTGGCTCTCTTCTCTGATCTTTCTTGCTTGTTCGTGTATCCAGCTACCCCAGATTCTTGTAATTCCTATGCGCAATCCTCTGTAATCTGTACTCCCTCCGTCATAAAATAAGTGTCGAGGCACTTATTTTGGGACGGAGGGAGTACTTTGGAGTCATTAGTGAAGAGGGATGCTCTAGTTGTACTGCTTCTACTAGCGATCAGTTACTTGCCAGTAAGTTCCACCTCAAACTGTGAAATGATTGAGAGTCTGTTGGAAATATGAGCAATTTACCAAATGATTTTATTGACAGAAATATTAGATAAAGCATGATAAAGCAAGTCATGCAACCTGACGGAGAAAAAGTAAGTAGCATTTTCATATATGAACTTGAACTGAATACATCTAGGACAGACACTAGATCATGTTGCATATATGGAGTAGAACCTAACACATGTAGGGCAAGTACTAGTATGAGAAACTTTGGCAGGACATCTGACAGAAAGAAGAAGAACACATACGGGATAGCAGCAGCAGAAGCACTGGACTTGGGGTCGACATCCTCTCTAGCCATGTCGTTACTGAGGTAGTCGACGTCGGGGAAGAAGTCGTCGGAGTCCGTGATGAAGAAGCCAGTAGTCGCGCAGAGCGCTCCCCAAAAACCTTATCACCCTTCTCCCGTACATGACTCAAAAGGTGCGGTCTCGGAGGCCTACTGTCCCGACGTGCGGTGCACGCCGCAAGCCGGGATGAGGAAGACAGCAGCAGCTCAGAGATGGAATCGATTGCGAGGAAAGGAGTAGTTCTGGTGCGTCTCTCTGGGAGGAGCGACCTCCCTTTTATAGGCACAAGCGAAGGAGGCGAGAGGGCAACGACGGGAGGTGAAACGAAGAGACAGAGACGAAGCGAACAGCCAGCGGCCGAAGGGCTGCACCGTTCGCATTCGAACTCCACTTTCACAAAAATCTTTTCAGCTTCCGTGTGACCTTTCGTATACCCATAGTGCGTGGCAAAAATTTAGATATCGGCTCATTCCCGCAACCCGCGGCGCGGCGCGGCGAGGCGTGGCGTGGCGTGGCGAGGCAGGCGGCGGAGGAGGAGCGCGCGTGGATATCCCTCTTGTTCTCATGCTCGTACAAGTGGGGAAGGAATCTCCCTTATAAGGAGGTCCAACTCCCACTAAACTAGCAATGTGGGACTAAACTTTAGTAGTATCCCTTGCCTTGCACAAATGGGCTAAGTGGACCTCTAGGATTTATTAGGAATTTCTGAAATAGTTATTGGGCTGCCCAAAATAGACTAAATTCCAGCAATCCCCCACCAGATCCCAGAGGCACACAGAAATTTGCCTTTGGTTTCAAAACACTGTTTTATATACCGGTACTGCAATAGAGACTGTTAAGTTGAACTTCCACCTAGAACTCTATGCTACACTAGTAAGGAACTTGAACAATGGACTGGGCCTTGAACTGCAAGTTTTTTACGAATCCAGCTTCACATAAAGCCTTGGCCGATACGTGGCTACCGTGGGTCTTCCCCGCGGGTGGAGTTTATGCGTTATATTCCCTGACCTTTCATGAGTTTACTAGAGAGAACCCTACTCTCATAGGTTGCTACGTTTGACAATCAAACTCATATAGGTGTGTTCTTCAAAAGATATTCTGCAGGATAACATCTCTGCTTAAATAAGCCACTGAGAACACATTAAGATATACATCAACCTGCCATGCAGATTAGGAGAGTATTGCATCTTCATGGAGTGGTATTGTGAATAGTAAGGATACTCTCCTCTCAGTTGACCAACAGCTTGTCTTTCACATCTAATTTACGGGATCTCCGATCACAAAGAATAAGTTACCACTGTGAATAACTCATATTGTGGGTCTCATACCCATCTCCTTCGATGCATTATCTATCACATTAAGTGATAGACCCTTAATAAAAGGATCTGCCAGATTTTTAGACGTTTGAATATAATCTAACGCAATAACTCCGGAGTTTTTCATTTTCCTGACAGATTTTAATCTTCTCTGAACATGTCTTGATGACTTCATGTTATCCTTTGAGCTGCTCACTTTCGTGATCACAGTTTGATTGTCGCAGTTCATAAGGACACCCGGTACAGGTTTCTCAACAACCGGCAAGTCATTCAAGAGCCGGCGAAGCCAATCTGCTTCAACCGTAGCTGTATCTAGTGCTGTGAGTTCTGCTTCCATTATTGACCTCGTTAAGATGGTCTGCTTGCAAGACTTCCAAGAAACAGCGCCACCTCCATGAGTGAATACATAACCGCTCGTGGCCTTTATCTCATCAGCATCTGAGATCCAGTTTGAGTCATTATACCCTTCAAGCACCTTTGGATGCCCGGTGTAGTGAATTCCATAATTTTCAGTGCCTTTCAAATAACGCAAAACTTTCTCTAGAGCTTTCCAATGCACATCTCCTAGTTTTGAGACAAACCGACTCAATTTGCTAACAACAAAAGAGATGTCAGGTCTTGTAGCACTGGCTAAGTACATAAGCGAGCCAATAATCTGAGAATACTTCAATTGGTCTCTAGCAATTCTTTGATTCTTTCGAAGTAACACACTTGCATCATATGGTGTTGGAGAGGGCTTGCAGTCACTATAGCCAAAGCAACTCAAGATCTTTTCCACATAGTGAGATTGAAGCAATGTAATCCCACCATCATCGTCTCTCAACAACTTGATGTTCAGAATGACATCAGTCGCTCCTAAATCCTTCATCTCAAAACAGCGAGATAGGAAATTCTTGACCTCCTTAATAACATTCAGATTTGTTCTAAAAATCAGTATGTCGTCAACATACAAGCAAAGGATAACTCCCTCGCCCCCACCATGGCGATAGTACACACATTTGTCAGCTTCATTTACAACAAAGCCTGCGGCTGTTAAAGTTCTTTCAAACTTCTCATGCCACTGTTTAGGTGCTTGCTTGAGTCCATACGAAGACTTCAACAACTTGCACACTTTTTCTTCCTGACCATCTAATACAAACCCATCTGGTTGTTCCATATAGATTTCCTCGTCCAACTCTCCATTTAGGAAAGCAGTCTTAACATCCATTTGATGAATGAGAAGACCATGCGAGGCAGCTAGTGAAAGTAGAACTCGAATAGTGGTCAGTCGAGCCACAGGTGAGTAAGTATTAAAAAAGTCTTCACCTTCCTTTTGGGTATATCCCTTAGCCACGAGCTGAGCCTTATACTTTTCAATAGTACCATCAGGCCTAAGTTTCTTCTTGAATACCCATTTGCATCCTATAAGTTTGCACCCATAAGGACGATCAGTTATCTCCCAAGTTTCATTCGCCAAGATGGAATCCATCTCGCTACGAACCGTTTCCTTCCAGTAGTCAGCATCTTCAGATGCATAGGCCTCTGAAATAGAACTGGGAGTATCATCTATGAGGTACACAAGAAAATCATCACCAAAGGACTTTGCAGTCCTCTGTCTCTTGCTCCTAATAGGAACTTCATTGTTCTCCTCCACATGACTTTTAAAGTGTTCCATCGAAATTGTAGGTTCGGTAATTGTAACTGGTTCCTGATTCGATGAACTAGGCATCTCCCGATTAGATGAGGTAGCCATATCCTTCATGGAAAGATATCTTCAAATAAAGTCGCATCATTCGACTCCATGATTGTACCGACATGCATGTCAGGTACCTCCGATTTCACAACCAAGAATCTATAGCCAATGCTATGAAAAGCATATCCCAGGAAAACACAATCTACAGTCTTTGGTCCAAGCTTCCGCTTCTTTGGAATTGGAACATTGACTTTCGCCAAACAACCCCATGTTCATAGATAAGAGAGTTTTAACCTTTTCTTCTCCCATTCCTCGAATGGAGTTATCTCTTTGTTCTTTGTGGGAACTCGGTTTAGGACATGACATGCTGTCAATATCGCCTCCCCCCACCATGCCTTGGAGAGACCCGATGTGTCTAACATGGCGTTAACCAAATCAGTTAGAGTACGGTTCTTTCTTCCAGCCACCCCATTTGACTGAGATGAATAGGGAGGCGTCCTCTCATGGATTATACCATGTTCCGCACAAAAAGCATCAAATTCATTGGAAAAATACTCTCCGCCACGGTCGGACCTAAGCCTCTTGATTTTTCGATCAAGTTGGTTTTCTACTTCAGCTTTATAGATCTTGAAAAAGTTCAAAGCCTCATTCTTAGATTTCAGAAGATATACACGGCAGTATCTAGTGGAGTCGTCAATTAACATCATGAAATATTTCTTTCCACCTTTTGTCAAAACACCATTCATTTCACATAGATCTGAATATATGAGCTCTAGTGGTGCAAGATTTCTTGTTTCTGCAGTCGTGTGAGACTTACGAGGTTGCTTAGCTTGCACACACACTTGACACTTAGATCCCTTGACAGTGGTGGAACTAGGGATTAAGTTCAACTTTGCTAGTCGCGACATGCAACCAAAGTTAACATGACAAAGATGTGAATGCCACACATTTGATTCACTATTGTTGCAAACATGATTAACAGCTTTATTGCAAACATCTGATAAGGATAAACGAAACAGGCCTCCTGACTCATAGCCTTTACCAACAAAGGTTCCATACTTGGATATTACAAATTTATTCGACTCAAAGACAAGCTTGTACCCATCTCTACACAGAAGGGATCCGCTAATAAGATTTTTATTGACGGAGGGGACATAATGCATGTTCTTTAGCTGCACGATCTTCCCCGAAGTAAACTTCAGATCGACCGTGCCAACACCACGAACAGAAGCACTTGAACCGTTGCCCATCAGCACGGTTGAAGTCCCTGCGGTCTGATAAGACGAAAACATGGAAATATCACCGCATACATGCACATTAGCACCCGTGTCAATCAACCAGTTAGGAGAATGACATACTGAAAGAATAATGAGAAATATACCATACCCAGCATCCTTCATGTCAGTGTCTCCAATGACAACATTAGCGGTCTTGCCGCCTTTTCCAGGATGACACTTGTCATAGCGATTAGGGCAACTAGGAGCCCAATGATCAGGATCCCCACACACATGACAAGCACCTTTCTTCTTGCCATTCTTCTTCTTGAAGTTCGTGTGTTGCACAGCCTTGTTCTTCCTATCAAACTTTGCTTTTCCATCAAACTTGCCCTTGTTCTTGAACTTGTGGGGCTGGAAGTTCTGCTTCTGTGCCACATTGGCACTAGATCCTCCCTCAATACCTCGAGCACGTGTGTCCTTTGCTCTCGCCTTTTCTTCCACATCAAGAGTGCCAATGAGACCCGGGGCGAAAAACTCCTGCCTCTTATGCCTCAGCAAGGTAGCAAAGTTCCTCCATGGAGGAGGAAGCTTAGTGATGATACCTCCGGCAACAAACTTGTCCGGTAGCATACAACTGAAGTGCTCAAGTTCTCTAGTAAATGACTGTATTCATGAGCTTGCTCAACCACGGAGCGCTCTTCAGTCATCCTGTAATCATAGAATTGCTCCATGATGTACAACTCAGTGCCAGCATCCAAGACCCCAAACTTGGCCTCGAGTGCATCCCACATATCTTTCCCATTATCAATTGACGCATAAGCATCAACTATGTTCTCACCAAGAACACTCAAGAGAGCAGCCTTAAACAGAGTATCCATTTTCTGAAAGGCTTGTGCCTGTTGAGCATCAAGCTCCCCTTCAGGTTTGCCGAGAGTGGCGTCATATCAACTCATGGTTTGAAACCATAAGATTGCTCTCACGCGCCACCTCTTATAGTGGATACCCTCAAACATAGGAGGTCTCATGGAAGCAGCAAAACCACTTGGGGTAAATTGCCTATAATAAGGTTTTTGGATTGTTGGAAATATGAGCAATTTACCAAATGATTTTATAACAGAAATATTAGATAAAGCATGACTAATATAGCTGCGATAAAGCAAGTCATGCAACCTGACAGAGAAAAAGTAAGTAGCATTTTCATATATGAACTTGAACTGAACACATCTAGGACAGACACTAGATCATGTTGCATATATGGAGTAGAACCTAACACATGTAAGGCAAGTACTAGTACGAGAAACTGTGGCAGGACATCTGACAGAAAGAAGAAGAACACATACGGGATAGCAGCACCAGGAGCACTGGACTTGGGGTCGACATCCTCTCCAGCCATGTCGTTACTGAGGCAGTCGACGTCGGGAAAGAAGTCGTCGTCGGGGAAGTAGTCGTCGGAGTCTGTGATGAAGAAGCCAGTAGTCGCGCAGAGCGCTCCCCAAAAACCTTATCACCCTTCTCCCGTACATGACTCAAAAGGTGCGGTCTCGGAGGCCTACTGTCCCGACGTGCGGTGCATGCCGCAAGCTGGGATGAGGAAGACAGCAGCAGCTCAGAGATGGAACCGATGGCGAGGAAAGGAGTAGTTCTGGTGCGTCTCTCTGGGAGGAGCGACCTCCCTTTTATAGGCACAAGAGAAGGAGACGAGAGGGCAACGATGGGAGGCGAAACGAAGAGACAGAGACAAAGCGAACAGCCAACGGTCGAAGGGCTGCGTCGTTCGCATTTGAACTCCATTTTCGCAAAAATCTTTTCAGCTTTCGTGTGACCTTTCGTATACCCGTAGTACGTGGCAAAAATTTAGATATCGGCTCATTCCCGCGGCGCGGCGCGGCGGGCGGCGGAGGAGCGTGCGTGTATATCCCTCTTGTTCTCATACTCGTACAAGTCGGGAAAGAACCTCCCTTATAAGGAGGTCCAACTCCCACTAAACTAGCAATGTGGGACTAAACTTTAATAGTATCTCTTGCCTTGCATAAATGGGCTAAATGGGCCTCTAGGATTTATTAGAAATTTCTGAAATAATTATTGAGTTGCCCAAAATGGACTAAATTCCAGCAGAGTCGTGCGTATATATATATATCGTGACACCACTGATTCGTGGAATTAGCAGGACCAACTGAACTGATGGACCATCCATGCGCTACAGAACAGGCGGAGAGGATAAAGTTCCACATGCCCAAAATCCCGTGATTTGGGGTGCCGGGATTCCACGCCGCAATTTTAACGCACACACCCTTCGAACTCCAGCAGACCAGCATGAGCTCTTTGGTGATCAACCGCGCTGTAGTCGGGACTGCCACCGACGGCCGTTTTACTCAGTTGCCCGTGCACGGGCATGCACGCTGACGCCGTGTACATAGGCGCGCATGGCCGCTCTACGCTGCAGACGCGAGGCGCCGAATCGCCGTTCACCAGATCTCAGAGGTCGGCAAGAGAAGACAGAGAGAGGCCGAGGCTACCCCAACGGGAGGAGGCACCACATCGTCAACCAACCGTAGTAGTATGGTCTTTTTTTTTTTGAGAGAGAGACCGTAGTAGTATGGTCGAGGCTCCTAGCCGCACTGGACCGCACAGAGACCTTGTGAGCCCGAGAGCCCACGTAAGTCAGGCGGCCCAGACCTAGAGCCAGCCCCAACAACCGCCATCCGCTAGCCCGTTTGCAACCACCGTACACCCGGGGACGACAGCCTCATTATTGTGCCCGGCCAACCCTTCCCATGGCCGAGCTGGTACAGGCAAAAATAATGGACCCTCCCTCGGGTCGTCGGCCGGCCGACACAGTCCAGGCCGGATACCTCGGAGTCAGGACACTCTGATCGGTCCGCCCCCTGCACACCGCACTGCAGGCGCGGCAGTTCCAAGTTCCAACAAAAGACCGACCGATCCATCCGCCCCTTTTTCTCCGTGTGCCGAAGGTGGCGCCATGGACACTAGTGGCACTGCCAGTGCTGATCGTTTGGTGCTAACTGCTGCTGTGCTACTGCTGACCCTACGCATGCACGAACGAGAAAGCACCCCTTGGGGGTTTAACGCGGCGGCTGCTTAATAAAAACAGTAATAAAGTAAAACCACTACACGTAGTACGACTAGAAGCTTTTACTGAGGTGGAGTTGCAGTGCCAGAACGTACCTAACCAAGCTGGAGCCACAATTGCTTATGCTACAAAGTTGCAATTGATTACAACGATCGATTGCGCTCCTTCTAATTGCGCTGGAACAAGATTAGGCGGGGATCAAACCCTACGGGTTTTATTAGAAAGGTTTGATTAGCACAGTCTGGGCGCTCGCCAACCACTCCATCACCGTGCATGCAGCTGTAGACGCCTCTTCGAGGCCACACCCGAGTGCAACCAGCACGCGCCTTCCCGATCCAAGACTTCTCCGCCGATCGGGACGCCACACAGGACCGGTCGCCGCCCTCCGTTGCCCGAAACGACCGGCGCCCGGCCCGGCCAGCTCGGCTTCGGCCCCACCGTCTCCCGCGTGCACAATGTGAACTTGCACAGGGCGTCAGCTCGGCAGAGACCAAAATGAGTAGCCTATAATTAAGCACGTAGAGGGTTTTCCTGCCTTGGTTACACGCCAAAGCAGCCCCTCCTGAAGCACTGTCATTACCCTCGCCACCTAATTAGAGGATAAACATTTCTAGAAAAAACATCAGAGGATAAACATTAGCATCCAAGGTTCCAAACACCACGCAGTACGCCCTACGAAGCCGTAGGAGTATAATCGAGTTGCCGGATGCTGTCTGCTACTAGATCAGATCACTGAGGAGTACCGGCGTCGTACCACCAGCACGGCGTAACTGCCCCGCGCAGCGCGCCCTTTTTAACCGTCTTTCACACAGACATGTCCTGACAGCGCCGGTCACACGCACAGCCAACAACCACCTTAACCTGCCCTGCCGCGACGCACTTTCCACTGGAAAGAAAGGACCGCGCGTGCGACCGCTGTACGTGCGATGGATCGGGCTAGCAGCAGGGCAGGGCAGGACAGTGAAGAAGCTTCCATCCGTCGTCCTGCACGCACGCCAGATGAACTCACTGACACGCGTATCTGAGTGGAGCCGGGCCGTGAAAGCCCGCTCGTGCCCACTCGATTCCCGCTGGCGCCATTACCTCCCTTTCACCTTTTTTTTACGGAGCCCTGCCGGTCGACGCCATGGATGGACCCATGATTGGCTGCTTGGGCGAGCGGGTGATTGAGCGAGTGAGCCGTAGTACCGGATGGATGCATGGCGGGCCGATGGGTTGATGGATCGGGAGGAGGAGGATGCAGTTATTGCCGGCCAACTTCTTGCGAGTCTAGCGTGCTCCTGTAGTACTCCCCATGGCTCGGCCGCGAGTGCATGGACGGTGGCTTTGGAACTGGCGTAGTTAACCTGCAGTGCAGCGCGCGCGTCAGCGCATGGCATAGATTTGCTCAGTCCTGGATATAGCTCGCACTTGACTGCCTGCCTGATGAGTTACCACGTCCATCATGGGCACGTCGTATCGGCATTCACGCATGCTTTATTGTTGTGGAGTAGGAGCGGTACTGTCCTCCACTCGTCTTCTCCCTTCGGAAATGTATACCTGTAGTACTACTCCACTAGCTTGAGTGTCAGAAATCAGCCTTGATAATCAATTAATTTCATAGTATGGTGAGATATTATGTGATACTACTATAAAAAATGATAATGCAGTTTGGCCCATGTTCAAAAAAAAAGATCTTATGTTTGTCGTTTGATCCATGCACACAAGGAATTTATAGGGGTAACCCTTGGAAACAAATGACAACCAGCTGGAGTATATAGGAGTAGCACTGAGCAGGGAGCAACAAGAGCGAGGGGCGCGGGTTGGATCCATGGCTCCGGCTCGTCTCTTGCAAATGAGGTCTCCCGCCCCATAAATGAGGTCGCCAAGCGTGTAGGTGGGGGAGTTAATTACCGGGGTTACGTACTGGCAGGCAGCGGGGAGGGAGTGGTTATGTTGCCACTCGGCAGCCACAGTTCACCGACAGCCCACCCCAGCAGCGCAACGGGGGGCCCCCTCTCCCCTTCCCCTTCTCTCGCCGGAGAGACTTTTCTTCTCTCGTCTATGTCTTTCCCTCTGGCTCGGCTAAGCTTTATCACTTGCTACACGCATGCTGTTATAGCTTCCAACCCCACGGCCCCAACCTCCCTCCATGGAATACAGGGTAGATAATTGCTAGCTGAATTGCCTGCCCTTTAGGCACCACTACATATGCTGTATACTTGTATCCACATAGTAGTACCTGGTCACTAATGTCACAACTTCCATAGGGAGTGGTGAATTTCAACATGAAACTACAGTTGTAGTAACTTGTACTTAGCTCCTGGAAGTAACTTTGTCCTGGTAAGATGATGGGTAGATTCGGTGCGTGTACTGCATGGTCACACGAAACCTGTTCAGAAGCTCTCCTTACAGTGGGTGCACACATGGCAGACAGTACTCCAATGTCCTAGCGGAGTAGCAGTGCAAGTGAACAAGGACGAGCGTGCATGGAAGCAGCCCAACCATCAACAGATACGTGGAACGCAAGGCACACGCACGCACACTTGAAGTTACTGCCACTGGCCACCCCCAAATCCATTCTTCACTACTCCCACCCTCTCCCCCTCTTTCACACACACGCTCATACGCAATGCAGGCCTATGTATATATGCAAGCGGAAGCGTACGCGTATACGCATCGGCCTATCCATCTTTCTATCTAACCACATTTAACGCTCTGCAAGTACAGGGGGTCCGAGGGGCAGTGCAGTAGCTTATATTCACTGGGAGCAGCAGGGCCTTCGCTCCTCCCCACACTACACTGCTCCGCCACTCTTCCGTGGAGGAGGCCGGGCTCACACTCACTCACTCGCACTGCCACACTGCCCGCCCGCTGATCATTCCCTCCCCTCTGCCCGTCCTCCTTCGTGCCAGAGAATCTCGCCCGCTCTGCCATTCCGCAGAGAAACATCATGGTACAGTCCAAGAAGAAGTTTCGCGGCGTCAGGCAGCGCCACTGGGGCTCCTGGGTCTCCGAGATCAGGCACCCTCTCCTGTAAGCCTCACCCCCTAGCTCTCTCTCTCTCTCGCTAGCCGCTCTACTCCCACTCTCCGGCCTACTCGTGTAGCCATCCCACCGTGTCCTGAGGGATAGATACATTGATTCTATTTTGAATTGCTACGTAGTACTTTAAGGTTGCTTTCGTCGATTTTCTCTTGATGCGTTCCAAATGCATGCATGTGTGTTGTGTGTGGTTTGCAGGAAGAGGAGGGTGTGGCTGGGCACCTTTGAGACGGCGGAGGAGGCGGCGCGGGCGTACGACGAGGCCGCCATCCTGATGAGCGGGCGCAACGCCAAGACCAACTTCCCCGTGCCGAGGAGCGCCAACGGGGAGATCATCGTCGCCCCGGCAGTGGCGCGGGACGGCCGCGGTGGCGTCGGCTCGTCGTCCTCCGGCGCGGCCGGCGCCAGCAGCCTGTCGCAGATCCTCAGCGCCAAGCTCCGCAAGTGCTGCAAGACGCCGTCCCCGTCCCTCACCTGCCTCCGCCTCGACACCGAGAAGTCCCACATTGGCGTCTGGCAGAAGCGCGCGGGCGCCCGCGCCGACTCCAGCTGGGTCATGACCGTCGAGCTCAACAAGGAACCGGCGACAGCGGCGGCGGCACCAACGCCCAGCGACAGCACGGTGTCGGCGACTCCTTGCTCGTCCACGTCCACGTCCACAACGGGCTCGCCGCCGGAGGCAATGGAGGACGAGGAGAGGATCGCGCTGCAGATGATCGAGGAGCTGCTGAGCAGGAGCAGCCCGGCCTCGCCGTCACATGGGCTGCTGCACGGTGAAGAAGGCAGCCTCGTCATCTGAAGAAGAAAAAATATTGCACGGTTAAGAAAGTGTGATCAGGTCACCATCCCAGATCAAGGATCTGGTAGGGTGGTTGGCGCACAGGCAGTTAAGATCATGCATTGCTCCACGTCGTAGGTACCAGCTGAGCATCTCCATTACGCACTACGTAAAATCAAGCTTAGGAAACGATTAATCACTACCGCGTGTGTGAAGCCCCGTGTATTTATAAATTAATCAAAGGCTTACTTGTATGTAACTATGTATATGCCGTCACCGTCATGATAGTCACACTATGTATCAACATCATCAGACTATATAGTACTATATGATATGATTACGTATATATATCAGTGATGATATCGCTTTCTAATAAATGGAATAAACACCTTGTAATGCAGTACTCTTGTGCATTTAATTTCCTTTGTTAGACTATACCGATGAAGTGTTATTTTCAGTCGGGCGAATTTAAGCGTTTCTCTTCATCAAAAGGATACCAGGAATATGGTGAGGTGATATTTGCACATTCTTGGTTTGACAAGACAGTCGTCTGTAAGCACTGTTCATTCTAGTCCCGTAGTCGTCGTAACCCTAATTAAGAACAAGGTTCCAAAAATTGTAAATGGACCATCATATGAATGCAAGCACAAAATTTTGAACATGTATGCGGTATGTTAGTACTTTGTATAGCCGGAAGGAGTAACCACCGAAGATAAGAGAGAGCATGCACCCCGAGTTTTCCGGTACATCATCTCAACTCCATTAGTGACCTCAAAGAACGTAGTTAGCCGAAGAGCGTCAATGAGAATTTAATTGAGAAGTAAACTTACGAAATCATTTGGTAAGCCCAACCAAGACGAAGAACACAATTTACCGAAAACATCTGTCAATCAATTACTCATGCGCATGAGACCATCCATGCAATTCCTGGATGTTCCCTTGTGTAACACTCTTGTAATGCAAGGGATCAGTCACCATTAGAGAATCATCAGATGCTCTAAGAACATTGCTGCATGGAAACATCATCCTCAGCTAGTGGCGAACTCAAATACTCCCTCCCTTCGGAAATAAGTGATGCTGTTTTAACATTGAACTAAAACAGCGTCACTTATTTCCGAACGGAGGTAATACTTGTCAACATTAAACATCAACATGTGTTAGTGCATCGAATTTCAAAGAAATCAGATTCACATTTCTCCGCATTAAAATAGGTCCGGTTGGGAGATCATTAATAATCAGTAACCATGTTAGACTATGACTAGTACACAGACCATACACACTACTGCACCAGGCTATGTGGACCAACAGATGACCACAAGGCATCAACTAAACCAAGATGGTACACAAAAGCACATGCATACAGAATTATAAATGCTAGGTTTTCATCCATATGTATATATGCATTGTCACCTTCAAACAATTGTGTTTTGTGCTGCGACGCCAATGCAGCACGAGCTAGTAGCAAGCAATGGTCTTTGCAGGATAAGATAACAATCATGTACGAAATGTTAAATGGGAAAAGAAAAGGAAGCACTAGAATGGGTGATAAAGATCCATGGTCCCCATATTATTTCCCTTTCTTATTTTCACGACACAGACATAGAGTCGCAATGAAGTGCAAATCAGCTCCACACGGTTGGTTCTATAGGTTGGTAAAGCACGCAGTCAATGCAGGAGGGCCCGGTCAGTTAGTTGGTCAGCCATAAAGTACAATCATGTCAGAAAAAATAAGAATAATATGACAGCATGAGGATATATACTTAGCTGCCTGCCATTGATGCATACACTAGTATGAGGTCTAAGACAGTGGTACTACTCATTTAGCGCTACAGTGGCACACACAATGATGAAATGGTACCTGATTAAGACCTTGGTGAAATCCAATGGTGGTGGCCAGAAGCAAAAGCGATGCCAGTATAGCGAGATCCCTGCTGAGCTGGGATGCTTAGATACAAACAAATCAGTTTGCCTTTCTGGTCATGTCCTTGTTATCAGAAAAAGGTGATCGCCACTTCAGGTCTCCATCCATCAAAACATAATAAATGGGCTCCGCACAGCAAAGCTAAAATATTATGACAATTAGTGCTCCTAATATGTCCTGCAGAACAAAGTGTTAGATATATGATGCTCCAATGATTTAGGGTAGTAGTGACACTGCTGCTGCTGCTGCTGCTATATTTTCTGAAAAAACCATACCAGTCCCGCCTTGACATCTTGTGGTGCCACAGTAGCTGGTGAAGGACCTCCCATGTTGCAAAAGCACGCATTCAATATGTCCAGTAGTGTAGGTGTACTGGTCCCCCAACATTAACTTTGCCCTTTGCTACACTCATTGGAATCAATCTGGCGATGCCATCCTAATCAACATTCAACATTTGTAAGGCATATCGCATTAAGTTACCCAGCGATGTTGACACTGTTATCCCCCAGATCCACCTAAAATGGCCCAAATTATGGTGCGTGTACATGCCAACTAATTGATTAATGACATTGTCAAGTGGATGGTAAAGATAGCAGGAGTATTACCCTGGCAATGCCAATGAGTAGAAAATGGGAAGCTGCTATGTTTCAACTTTTGGATAAAGAGGAGGCTGCAAACGTAAACTGTTTGACAAAGGACGTCATGCATTCCTTAGCTTGTAAAAGTGAAGAATCAATTTGAAGTGTACATTTCCACTATATTCTACTGCTTATCAGCAAGGTGCATGTGCTACGCCACGAACCACAGGAAACAAGGTGGAATTTGGTATACCCAAGAACAAGAACTTGTTTGTCAGTTGGTCCGAATGTAATTAGTGGAAGGAGACAGCACGAGGGGGGAGTTCAGGAGGACTGTGAAGGTTTGCATGGTCCTGCCCTGTCAGAGTTTGAAGGAGGAAGATTGGGAGAAGAGTGAACAGACGACCATAAGTAGGACAGATATGATAAGTATTTTTAAGGCAATTCACACATACAAAGAAAAACGTATTTAAAATAGAAGCTCACTGAAACCATTTCTCCCATAAACCACTCAAGGGATACGTTCACACTAAGTTGTAACAAAAGACTATAGCAGAGACTAATCATGTGCCAATTAATATAGAAGTGATTAGGGTTGAGAGTCTAATTTTTGCCAACAACCACTGGATTGTGATTTATAAACTGAATTAAGGATTCACAAATAGTTCAAACGGAAAGCATCTCACCTTTTTTTAGAAAAGGAGGATGACCCCCGGCCTCCTGTTTTTTAGAAAAGGAGGATGCTTTCTGCAGCCACTTTATTAATTATTCACAACGACCGTAAAAAGTAATACATCAATATGTCTAAAGCCGCCATCTTGGCAACATCTGTTGCTACTCCTATCCATTGATGAAGGGATGCAGAAAGCATCTCACCTAACTTGTAGTATTATTGGTGTAGAAACTTGTAGGGTTAGGGTCATAAGACTTGGTAATTGGTATATCAGCAACCGCACACTTGCAATGCATGGTCTCCAGTGGCGAATCTAGAAAAAAATGGAGGGCAGGCTGGGCTGCCTGGGTCATGCAAATATGTGTTGGATTGGGCCTGCAAGTAGCCGGGCTGGGCCTTAAAACTAGTAGTAGAAACAAATTTTACAGTGCTGGAGGGGGGGCTTGAGCCTGTTAAAGCCCCGCCAGTAGAATCGCCCCTGATGGTCTCCACTATAATGTACCCCCTCCGTTCCAAAATAGATGACTCAACTTTGTACAAAGTTGAGTGATCTATTTCGGAACGGAGGGAGTGTTCCTTTTTGCGAAGACTATGCAATATATACTCAGATATGAGAAAACATCATTAAAAAAATAAGTTTATCTAAACTTCTTTCTCCAAAAAAACACCCGAAAGAAAAAAAAATGGAGTATTAACCATGCATCAAATAGTGAACCATAAATTTGCAATTAAGAAGTAAAGAAATTAGGGTTGATTAGGGCTGAGAGTCTAAATTTTGTCATTGGATTGTGACCTGTAAAAATTGAATCAAAGATTACCAGATGGTTGAAATCAAAAGTATACCACCATACTTTTATAACTATCCCGAGTTCCAAACACATTGGACTGCTGAAATATCCAGCGAGTAAATTGCTATACTATGCAAAGCTATAGCGTAAAAGAGACCCAACATGAGAGAACCGCCAATTTACCATGTCTAGGAAGATGCCAACGAGACATGGTATGTGCGGACACAGTTAATTCATAATGCACATAGGAAATGAACCTGCTCGGTAAATATTGGAATGCTTTGGCCTGCAGTTAGGGTGCGTTCGAAGTGCAGGAAAAGTTATAGGAATCGGATCCTACAGGATTTTCTGCACACTCTGAGTTTATCGGTATCAATACTTCTTTTATCAAAGATAAATCACGTCTGGCACGCTTCTTCATGATAAGATGTGCAAAGCTCTTGCACATTCTCTAAAACATCACTCCAAAAGAATCAGGTCTGACCAGCATTTCTGCAAGCAGCTAGCTGTAGATCAGCCAACCACCCATTGCAAAGCGTTGGTAAGTATAACTGCTTAGTGTATGATCAGACCCCTACCCCTCTTAGGAGGGCTTAGTACTGCTTGTGGTCCTAGCTAGTTGTTAGATATTGACACTATCAAAGGCTCATAGCCATTCAGAATGGTTATATGCTTGATGAGTCATTATCTTGGGTTTATTTCCACAACTCTTTCCATGGAACAAAATAAATAACGCATACCCTTTATTTCAGTTTACACATACATTACACTAAGACTTTCAAAAAAACATTTTAGTATATGTCACAGTGTAACCGTGGTATGCATGCAGAAAAGACCCCCAATTTCGACCATTGTATAATACTCCCTCCGTCCCAAAATTCTTGTCTTAGCTTTGTCTAGATATGGATGTATCTAACACTAAAACGTAACTAGATACATCCGTATTTAGACAAATCTAAGACAAGAATTTTAGGATGGAGTACTAGAGAAAAATTTCCAAGACTACAGGCGGCGGTCAAAACATCGGAAAACTGAAGATTTACTCATTAATCTTGCAGAAGTACAGAGTTTCTTTTTTCGAGTTTGAAGAAGTACAGAGTTAAGGGGTAAACTTCTCAAGGGAGTAGTAAATGTTTTCTTGGATGTTTTGAGAATTCAGTGTTAATAGCGATGGCCTGATATGATAATAAAAATGCAGACGGACATCTAGCATCGCAGTTGACCAGGCTACAGAATAGGTATGGAAGGCTACTCTATGCTAAATTGCTGCTTAACCCTTTAGTTCTTTATCGATTTGAAAATAAGCCTGTAATTTTGTAAAAACGTTATTTCACTAAAATAAACTAGCTTTTTGACAGCTCCCGCTGACACGTATACCTTTAAAGAATGAATATATAGTGGTTTGCCTGGTCCTACTGGTTAGTGTCTACTTATTGCACATTACCAGCATTTTCTTTTTGAAAAAAACAACCCAGAAAGGCCAGTGAACTAGTTCAAACTTCTGGACCAACAACTTTCATAGGGCAATAGGACATAGATCTAACCTGATACTATTTAAAAAAATATGCATGGCGCAATTGTATTTGCTTCAAGTCTGGCATCAATATTGTGAAGTGTAATAATTTGTTCGTCTGAAAAACGCGAAGTCATGGTGTTGGTCTTGGTACATGCATAAACTATTTATTTTGACAGCCGCAATTTCAATTTCATCATTTCAATTATTTTATACTTGAATGATGTTCGGTCTCACTTATTATTTGCAGCCTAAATAGTTGTGCAGATCTTCTATTTCTCAGAATAATATCCTTAAGCTAAACCTAGACTAACAGACCTGAATGCATGGACCCTATGATAGTCAAGAAATTTTTTAACCAGAATATGATAGTCAAGAGTTATAGGCAGGTAATGACACTTAGAGCACAAGAACCCAGGCGAACAATTTCAAGAGCATAAATGTGCCAGGCCTACATTGTGCAAAAGCAACCTTCAAAGCAACAATAGGACTGAGGTCATGTTATATGTATTTGTCCATTTGCTTTCAAAAGAAGACAAACGAGTAACCCACATATTATAAAATTTCCCTCTCATAGTCTCATTTAAGAAATGGCCAGAGCGTAACTTAATTCCCAACCAAGTACAATCAATACAATAGAAGTATAACTTCTCTATACAAAAGAAGTTCAGAAAGAGCACATATTACCCGACATAATCAACCTATACCGGACACCTTGATTGTTTGATACTAGATATATCCACGAGCAACCAGGTCACAAATTTGACCCTATAATTCAATATGGAGGAGCAGGAGGTCTAGGTAGAATGTGGCAAACGGGTTAATCGTTGCATTCCGGAGTGAAAACACAGAGCAGATTGACAACCAAGAAAATTCCTGAAGTATCTAGGCTAGAAGCGACCAAAACTACAGCAAAAGAAGTCACCGTAAGAGTAACATGTGCTAAGGGAGATCGTATAATAAGGGAGCAAAGTGAGTCCATGCTTCTTGAAAGGAAACAGCAAATATCCTAAAACCAAAATGAGTTGAATGGCTGATTTGCACTAAATTATTAGCTACCAAGATCTGTCCAGCTTTCTGCTGGGAGAGTATAGTCACTCCTATATATGGTAAAGCATCAATCATAGTTGCCTGTGCTAGAGCTAGCCACACAAGTACAGAATCAAATGTTTTAAAGCTGTGATGTAACTCATTAACTACAAACAGATTCTAACAATTACTTCCACAAATCAAAAACTTGAACAACTACAGTAGGATAAAGGAAAACTGCAAATCATACCTTTGTATTTGACTCATATATTGTTTACACTGACATAGGGGGCAGATAATTTACATTTGTCATATGAATTTATGCTATAGAGTGCATGTCAAAGAGACGAAGAGTCGCCACTGCACTTCGGCTGGCTTCAGAGAATGAACAGACCCACTAAAAAGCTTGCAGTCATCCTCAATCACAAAGAAATTAACACATCCCCGTCCTCCATTAAAGATACTGCTTGGTGGAATTTTTCAGCTTAACTAAATATAACTTGGCATACTCTCAAAATCCACGATTCATACTCTGTACATAAACTTGTTAGAAACAGTCGCATATATTTCTCCTGTAATGAAAATTCTACAACTCCACAATGGTGACTACTTGTTCAGTTGTTCAAATCCTTTGTACAGCTTACTTTGTTTCCATCTGGTACATATATTACTGTCACCAGAGTTTTAGTCTTCCTGATCAAACATACTGCTGCTGAATGCTGAGACATCACAACCTGGTTAAAATGCCGCAATTAGGTCTTGTGGAAGTGCTCGAAAGAGTTACATGGCCTAAATACCTAAATGTCATTGACTTTAAACAATCTAAATCATCCAAACAAGGGTGCAGAAGATTATAAGGTTCAACATTGTAGGACCAACCAGCCTACTATAGATAGTGGTACCAACTATCACACATCTCAATTTCTGCATTTCTGGGGCAAAGGATCGCCATAGAGAAGTTTTAAAAGGTAGATCCTTTCGAAGCACTATTGCTTGCTCTTCCACCAACAGGAGCAACTGCAAATGGTCCTTGCTAGTCCATAAGTGCCACAACTGCACATTTGAACAACTAGAGATTTTGTCAACTGGGAACATAACTGTTTCTTTGCAGATACCTAGCATTAGCAGTGTCAAAAGCTTCCATTATTTGGCCACATGTGTACTTGCCATGTCACCCACATACAACACAATTGTGCTCTTTAGGAAGAACTCTGCCCTGCTAAACATACCATGACAGGAAGTCACAGAACTAGCAAATTGTCATCCAACTTCGCCTGAATCAGCTGCATGAGACAGGTAAAGCACCTGCACAGTGCACATTACTTCGCAAATATAAAATAAACTTGCAATGCCAGAGGGTAGATACTAGAGTAAAACTGGGATAATAACAGATAATCAGTTTGATACATTTTCCAGGGATATCTATATGCATATTTGTTCTGTGTGGACATTCTCATGGTTAAAAACAGATAGAATTTCATCGCAGATTAGACTAGTATAGTATAGTACAATTGTTAAACTAACATGCAGAGTTATTAACAAGAATCCATGCTTTTATCTGACATTCATCTGAATTCAAAATTCAAAGGCATTGTAATTAAATAACTACTACTAGCTCGAAATAACAAACATTCAGAAATTATGTCCAGAAACCTTAACCTCCCAAAAGCAGCAAAACCAACAAAGGCAATAGTCACATTTGCACTCAAGCCACGCTTCCACATGGCCACGTGGATACAATCAACAAGGAGGTCCTAACTACTACATAATCTACACCGCGAAACCTAAAATCCTACCAAAATTCCGGGGGCATCTCCTCAAAATTCGCCCTCGCCTCGCCTGGCCACTCCCCGTCTCCCCCGTTCGAGTCCCGCGGAAACGGGCCCGCGTTTCGGCGTTCGTGCGCACCCAGAGCAGTCATCTCGGCTCAAGGTAGTCGCGCGTTACGCCCCCACGGCCCCGCCTCGCCCACCATCCATTTCCCTTCGTCCGGAAAAACGAGAGTCGATTAGGAGAGGAAACTTTCGGTATACCTCGCAGCACGGCGGAGCGGAACGGAGACCAATTGGACACGCGCCGGGATTCGTGTACGGGCACCGCGAGGGATTCGCGTCGCCGGTGAGGTGAGCGGCGCTGCACATTGAGAGACGCCAAGACGAGGAGGGGATGCGAGCCGACTAGCCGAGACCGACGCGGCGAGGCAAGAGAGATCGAATCCTCGTGGGCTCGTGTTTGGGAGTGTTCATTGTTCAGTTGGGTCGTGTGCATGTGTGCTATGGTTTATATGGGCTGTCGATATGTGATTTGGGGATGTGGGCCTTTTTCCGTTTATATTCTCGTCCTTCTTCGGACTAATCAACGCGTGCCTTTGGAGTTTGGAGGAGATCTTCGGCATATCCTTTTTGCGCTTAGTTAGGGTTGGATCAAAAGCTCGTAGCTCGCGAGCTTAATGAGCACTCGATACTTTGACTCGGTAAGCTCGTGGCTCGCTTTTTAATGAACAGGGTTCGAACCAGCGATCCCCTCGTTGTGAGGGTTCCACTCTAAACATGAGGGCATCGCCCCGCTACTGCGAAGATACTTTGCATTCTTCTTTTATTCATTCTTCAGTTCAGTTTGTTCTTTTTTTCTTATGCTTTTCTATTTTCTATTTTTTTTTCTTTAATGCGTGTTTCTTTAAATTCGTAAACTTTTTTTATATATTGATAGACTTTTTTAAAAATTGATGAGTTTTTTCCATAAATTTTGTACGTATGCATCAAACTCATCCTTGAAACCTGCATGAACCATGAATTCATCCGATGGACATCCAAAATTGATAGACTTTTATCAAATTGATAAACTTTTTTAAAAATTGATGAGCTTTTTTCATAAATTTTTAAAAAAAAGTTCATCAATTTAAAATAAGTCCATTGAACTGAAAAACTGATCATCAATTTTACAAAAAGTTCATCAAAGTGATAAAATGTTCAACAATTTTAGAAAAAAGCTCACCAAATTTCAAAAGAGTTCAACAAACTTGAAAATAGTTCATCGATTTTGAAAAAGTTTGTGCATTTTGAAAAAAAATAAAAGGAAAAAGGATGAAAGTAAAGAAACAGAAAAAAGGGAGAAAACCAAAACACAAATCGGACCAGAAAAATCCCAACGAAAAAAGAAAAGAAAAACTCGGGTGGAGAAAGTATATAAAAGAGAAAAGGGAAAGAACAACATCACAACTTATTGTCTGTTCAGTTGGTTAGTGCGCCTTGGAATCAAGGTGGAGATCGTGTGCTCGAATCTCTCCCGCGCGACAATTTTTGAAGTTTAAACCAGAAAACCAAAAGTCAAATGGGCCGACCCGCCACACTTCCCCTGCGGGCGCCGTTAACGAGAACCGACGCTTACAGCGCAAAATAGGAGCTCCCGAGACCTCCGACCTGCATGCCAAATAGGGGAGGGAACGCGTACCCTCGGCTCCCCTTACGATTTTTTTTATTTTTTTGAGGGAAAACTCTCGGCGCTTTCTTTATCTAATGAAAGTCTGGGATCTCTTTCGAGACCACATCTAGCACAAAGTCTGGTGGCACCATAAGCCAAATCTTACAGAGTTCATATCCTACTCCTACCTTAGCTAGTTTATGCGCATCGGAGTTAGCGGACCGTCGTACCCATGACACCTTCACCTCGTTGAAGCCACGGAACATCTGCTTGATCTCCTCGACACATGGTCCTAAAACCGAAAGGTTCTTGTTCGTGTCTGCAAGCATGCTCGCCACCCTGATACATCTCCATCATATCTACTTTTTCAAACACTTTTGCCTTTGTTTTGGACTCTAACTTGCATGATTTGAATGGAACTAACCTGGACTGCCGCTGTTTTCAGCAGAATTGTCATGGTGTTATTTATGTGCAGAAACAAAAGTTCTCGGAATAACCTGAAACTTCACGGAACGTCTTTTTGGAAATAATAAAAAATTCTTACAAAAGATGAAGACCAGGGGGCCCACACCCTAGCCACGAGGGTGGGGGCGCGCCCCCTACCTCGTGGGCCTCCTAGAGCTCCTCCGACCTTAACTCCAACTCTATATATTTGCTTTCGGGGAGAAAACAATCAGGGAGAAGGATTCATCGCGTTTTACGATACGAAACCGCCGCCAAGCCCTAAAACCTCTCGGGAGGGCTGATCTGGAGTCCGTTCGGGGCTCCGAAGAAGGGAATCCGTCGCCATCGTCATCATCAACCATCCTCCATCACCAATTTCATGATGCTCACCGCCGTGCATGAGTAATTCCATCGTAGACTTGCTGGACGGTGATGGGTTGGATGAGATTCATCATGTAATCGAGTTAGTTTTGTTAGGGTTTGATCCCTAGTATCCACTATGTTCCGAGATTGATGTTGCTATGACTTTGCTATGCTTAATGCTTGTCACTAGGGCCCGAGTGCCATGATGTCAGATTTGAACCTATTATGTTTTCATTAATATATGAGAGTTCTTGATCCTATCTTGCAAGTCTATAGTCACCTATTATGTGTTATGATCCGGCAACCCCGAAGTGACAATAATCGGGACCACTCCCGGTGATGACCGTAGTTTGAGGAGTTCATGTATTCACTATGTGTTAATGCTTTGGTCTGGTACTCTATTAAAAGGAGGTCTTAATATCCCTTAGTTTCCATTAGGACCCCGCTGCCACGGGAGGATAGGACAAAAGATGGCATGCAAGTTCTTTTCCATAAGCACGTATGACTATATTCGGAATACATGCCTACATTACATTGATGAATTGGAGCTAGATCTGTGTCACCCTATGTTATGACTGTTACATGATGAACCGCATCCGGCATAATTCTCTATCACCGATCCATTGCCTACGAGCTTTCCATATATTGTTCTTCGCTTATTTACTTTTCCGTTGCTATTGTTATCATCAGTACAAAATACCAAAAACATTAGTTTTGCTACTGTTACTTTTGTTATCGTTACCACTACTATCGTATTACTTTGCTACTAAACACTTTGCTGCAGATATTAAGTTTTCAGGTGTGGTTGAATTGAAAACTTAGCTGCTAATACTTGAGAATATTCTTTGGCTCCCCTTATGTCGAATCAATAAATTTGGGTTGAATACTCTACCCTCGAAAACTGTTGCGATCCCCTATACTTGTGGGTTATCAAGACTATTTTCTGGTGCCATTGTCGGGGAGCATAGCTCTATTCTTCGAGTCACTTGGGATTTATATCTGCTGGTCACTATGAAGAACTTGAAAGATGGGAAAACAAAAATTTATCCCTCAACTACGAGGGGAGGTAAGGAACTGCCATCTAGCTTTGCACTTGATTCACCTTCTGTTTTGAGTAAGCTTGCGACACCTAAACCTACTTCTGCTATTCGTTCTGATATGTCGCATGTTATTGATGATGCCACTTCTGCTATGCATGATACTTATGATGAAACTACTTCTATGCTTGATACTACTGTGCCACTTGGTGAATTTCGTGATGAACAACTTGCTAGGGTTAGAGAGAATGAAATTATTGAAACTGATAATATTGATGAAAGTGATGATGAAGACTCTCCCCTTAATAAATATGAATCACATATTATTCCTGAGGGTTATGCTTTTAAAAAAGAAGCTGCTTTAGCTATTTTAGCTTGCAAAGAGAGGTACGAGCTCAAGAGGTTATTAGCTAAATGGAAGCAACAATCTCTTAATCCTAGAATGAAACCTGACCCTGCTTTTGCTACTTCACCTATGTGTGTTACTGATAAGGATTATGAATTCTCTGTTGATCCTGATATAATTACTTTGGTTGAATCTGATCCTTTTCATGGCTATGAATCTGAAACCGGTGTGGCACATCTTACTAAATTAAATGATATAGCCACCCTGTTCACTAATGATGAGAGAACTCGTTACTTTTATATCCTTAAAATATTCCCGTTCTCATTAAAGGGTGATGCTAAGATATGGTTTAATTCTCTTGATCCTGGTTGTGTAGGTAGTCCCCAGGATATGATTTATTACTTCTCTGCTAAATATTTTCCTGCTCATAAGAAACAAGCTGCTTTGAGGGATATATATAATTTTGTAAAAATTGAAGAAGAGAGTCTCCCACAAGCTTGGGGGAGGCTTCTCAAGTTACTTAATGCTTTGTCTGATCATCCTCTCAAGAAAAATGAAATACTTGATATCTTTTATAATGGACTAACCGATGCTTCCAGAGATTACCTAGATAGTTGTGCTAGTTCTGTTTTCAGGGAAAGAACACCGGATGAAGCTGAAATTCTATTGAATAATTTGTTGACAAATGAAAATAATTGGACACTTCCTGAGCCAGCTCCTGAGCCTATTCCTAAACCAACTCCGAAGAAAAGAGGTGTTCTGTTTCTCAGTCCTGAAGATATGCAAGAGGCAAAGAAATCTATGAGAGAAAAATGTATTAAAGCTGAAGATGTTAAGAATTTACCTCCTATTGAAGAAATACACGGTCTTAATTTACCGCTTGTTGAAGAAACATATGATCTTAATCCATTACCTATTGAAAAAATTCATGGTCTTGATAACCCGACACAGGTAGTAAAGGTAAATTCTCTCTATAGATATGATAAAGCTAAAATCCCATTTACTAAGTTTGCTAGCCCATGCTTAGATGAGTTTGATAAATTTATGGCTAATCAAGAAGACTTTAATGCTTATTTTGGTAGAGAATTAAAACGCAGTGCTGATATGCTTGAACACTTGGGTGATTATATGGCTAATGTCAAAGGTGAACTTAAACTTATTAGTAAACATGTTTCTATGGTTACCACTCCAGTAGAACAAGTACTTAAAGCTTAGAATGATTTGCTCAATGAATTGAATAGTAAGAAAAATGATAATGCTGTTAGAGTTATGACTAGAGGTGGTAAAATGACTCAGGAACCTCTGTATCCTGAAGGCCACCCTAAGAGAATTGAGCAAGATTCCCAGAGAAATAATATAGATGCACCTAGTCCTTCTAAAAGGAAGAAAAAGAAAAATGATAGGACTTTGCATGCTTCTAGTGAACCTGTTATTGATATACCTGAGAATCCAAATGATATTTCTATTTCTGATGCTGAGACACAATCTGGTAATGAACCTGAAACTAGTGATAATGTTAAAGATAATGTTCATGATGATGCTCAACCTAGCAATGATAATGATATAGAAATTGAACCTGCCGTTGATCTTGATAACCCACAATTAAAGAATCAACGTTATGATACGAAAGACTTTGTTGCTAGGAAACATGGTAAAGAAAGAGAACCATGGGTTCAAAAACCCATGCCTTTTCCTCCCAAACCATCCAAGAAAAAGGATGATGAGGATTTTGAGCGCTTTGCTGAAATGATTAGACCTATCTTTTTGCGTATGCGATTAACTGATATGCTCAAAATGAATCCTTATGCTAAGTACATGAAAGAAAATTTTCACTAATAAAAGAAAGATACCGGAAGCTGAAATTTCCACCATGCTTGCTAATTATACTTTTAAGGGTGGAATACCAAAGAAACTTGGAGATCCAGGAGTACCCACTATACCATACTCCATTAAAAGAAACTATGTTAAAACTGCGTTATGTGATCTTGGAGCCGGTGTTAGTATTATGCCTCTCTCTCTTTATATCGTAGACTTGATTTGAATAAGTTGACACCTACTGAAATATCTTTGCAAATGGCTGATAAATCAACTGCTATACCTGTCAGTATTTGTGAGGATGTGCCTGTTGTAGTTGCAAACGTTACTATTTTAACGGACTTTGTTATTCTTGATATTCCCGAGGACGATATTATGTTTATTATTCTTGGAAGACCCTTTTTGAATACTGCAGGGGCTGTTACTGATTGCAAGAAAGGCAATGTCACTTTTTATGTTAATGGTAATGAGCATACGATACACTTTCCGAGGAAACAACCTCAAGTTCATAATATCAACTCTATTGGAAAAATTCCATCGATTATTATTGGAGATTTTGAATTTCCTCTTCCTACTGTCAAGAAGAAATATGATATTCTTATTATTGGGGATGTGCATATCCCCGTTGAGGTAACATAGTGTTATTCGAAATTTCTCCAGTTTCATGTTATTCAGAATGAGTTCGTTAACAAGACTTGATCAACCTTGTTAGTGGATTCCTTTTGATGATCATGAGATGGATGAAGTTAGAAAACCCAACTCTCTGCGCCCTCCTTTTACTTTCTATTATTTATATTAAATAAAATAAAAAATAAGTATTTTTCGTCTGTTATCTGAATTATCCGTGCAATATAAAAATACCTGAAAATAAAAGTTCTCCAAATGCCCTGAAATTTAAATATGATTTTTTTGGAATATTTGAGAATATTTGGCACTTAGAACACAGCACGGGGGGCATCCACCTGGCCACGAGGGTGGAGGGCGCGCCCCCTGCCTCGTGGGCCCACGGTGGACCTCCTCCACTTATTCCTGCACCCACACACTCCTTCTTCCTCCCACAAACACGATTATCCAGTTCAAACCCGAGTCCAAGCTCATTTTGGTGCCATTTTCGATCTCCTTGCTCAAAGCACCTCTCACAAAACTGCTTGGGAAGATTGTTCCTTGGTATGTGACTCCTCCATTGGTCCAATTAGTTTTTGTTCTAGTGCTTTATTCATCGCAAATTTATGCTGCCTAGGTGACCATGCTCTTGAGCTTGCATGTCAAATTTATATGGTTCCAAGTAGTTTTGATGCATGATATAGGCTCTAGGCACTTGTAGGAGTAGTTGCTATCAATTTTGTTGAGTTTGGTTTACTTCTATTTTGAAGTTACTAAAAATTTCAGAATTTTTCAGAAAATAATGAAGAGATTTTTGAGGGGCTCATCGAGCCGAAGCTCGAAGGAAAAGCAAAATGAAAAAGCAGAGAGGCCCAAATATAATCTGCCTCGCACCGCGGAGGTTCGGCCGTGTGAATGGCCTTCCGATGATTTCTTGAGAGCAGCCGGGATTTATGATGATTTTTATGAATTGGCTGAGAATGCAGGCCTCACCGCCTTCCTCCACGACCGACGCGGATAGTATCTCTTACTCACCAATATCTTTGTGCAAAAACTTTCATTTCCATGCTAGGAGCTCACCACCTACGGTGCAATTTTATTTATATGATGAGCATAAGGAGATGTCACCTTATGATTTTTGTCGGGTTTGTTTGATCCCTTTCGAGGGCACAATAGAGGAACCACACCGCGGTGATGTGGATGGGTTTATTGATACCATCACTGTAAGGGAAACGAGGAAGGTTTTCGATGCACGAATTACTAGCATACATTTTTCAGTTTTACGCTACTTTGCAATATTTGCTAGTCATTACTTAATTGGTCGCGGAAACTGTGGAAACCTTAGTGTTCCTGATATTATTATTTTGTTCCACGGTTTATTCTGTGATAACTCTGTTAGTATGGGCGGTATTATTGCTAAACGGTTAAGTCTGAACCGTACAAAGGGCCCCATCTTTGGAGGCATCTATACTTCACGCCTAGCTGCACATTTTAACATACCCATTAGACACTATGAAAAAGAAGAAAAATGGTTGCCCACTTTTTATTTAGATTATAAGAGTATGGTAGCGCATGATTTTATTATAAAGAATAGGGAAGGGGAGCTTAAATACAAATTGTTCTTTGATAAACATCATCCTGAGACTATTACCCTGCCTGCTCCTTCCTTGTTTGATTTATCTGCAGGCAAGTACCTTGTTCCGCTAGAGGCCATTCACGCCTACCGGAACCCTACATCAGCCATAGAGCCAGAGTCGGAACCACAAGTTGATCCTCCATGACAGTCTAATTACCAGTGGGATCCGGAGATGATTGCCAACCAGTGGCAATCAGAGTCTTCTTCTTCACAGTACGACCCCAACTATTACTATGGATATCCGTCATACCAACCTTGGCCATAGACCAACTTAGGCCTAAAGCCTAAGCTTGGGGGAGTACGTATTTCTCACCGACATTACATTCATATTCACACACTCATTGCTAGATGTCGGTGCTCATACTTTTTCATTGTATCATCCATGCTAGTTTATTTCCTTTTTATGCTTTCTTCTTGTGTGTTTAATAAACCTTAATAAAAACAAAAAATTAGTTGTAGCTCTTAGCTAGTTTTAATTTCCATGCTTGTAGTAGTAATTAAAAAGAAAACCCAAAAAGATTTCATGTTCTTCTTTTTGCTTGTTGGGAGCTTTCCCGTGTAAATAGTTTTATTTCTTTTCTTTTCTTTGGGGGTCGATAGGAGAAGACCATATTTAAATTGATGAAGTGGCTCTTATATGCATTATTGTTGATCTGACAAAAGAGCCCATATTACCTTGTATTCTCCTATTTATTGAATGCTTGCAGATTCCAGCTTAGTCCAATGCACGTGCACTATTATTATTATCCATATTGTTCAGTCATGCAAGTGAAAGGAAATTATGATGATATATGATGGACTGATTGAGATGAGAAAAGCTGGTATGAACTCGACCTCTCTTGTTTTCGTAAATATGATTAGTTCATCGTTCCTAATTCAGCCTATTATGAATAAACATGTTTGCAATGACAACTAGAGATCATAGTTTCTTGTGCCATGCTTGATTAACTAGGAGCTTATAATGGTTTACCTTGCGTGCCAACATGCTATTAAAATGGTTGTGATGTAGTATGATAGGGTGGTATCCTCCTCTGAATGATTTAAGTGACTTGACTTGGCACATGTTCACGCATGTAGTTGAAACAAAATCAACATAGCCTTCACGATATTTATGTTCATGGTGGATTATATCCTACTCATGCTTGCATTCGGTGTTGATTAATTTTAATGCATGTTCATAATTGTTGTGGCTCTCTAGCTGGTCGCTTTCCAGTCTTTTGCTAGCCTTCACCTGTACTAAGCGGGAATAGTGCTTGTACATCCAATCCCATAAACCCCAAAGTTATGCCATATGAGTCCACCATACCTACCTATATACGGTATCTACCTATCGTTCCAAGTAAATTTGTATGTGCCAAACTCTAAACCTTCAAATAAATATCCTGTTTTGTATGCTCGAATAGCTCATGTATCAACTAGGGCTATCCGTATCTTCCATGTTAGGCGGGTTATTCTCAAGAGGAGTGGACTCCGCTCCTCACTCACGAGAAAGTGGCTGGTCACCGGGATGCCCAGTCCCATGCTTTATGCAAACTAAATCAAAATAATTACAAACAAAACTCTCCCTGGGACTCCTGTTAGTTGGAGGCACTCGTTGTTTCGAGCAAGCCATGGATTGATGCTTGTTGGTGGAGGGGGAGTATAAACTTTACCATTCTATTTGGGAACCGCCTATAATGTGTGTAGCATGGAAGATATCGCCATCTCTTGGTTGTTATGTTGACAATGAAAGTATACCGCTCAAAATATTATTCACCTCTATTTCAAAACCGAGCCCTGGCACCTCTACAAATCCCTGCTTCCCTCTATGAAGGGCCTATCTATTTACTTTCATGTTGAGTCATCATCCTCTTATTAAAAAGCACCAGTTGGAGAGCAGCGCTGTCATTTGCATTCATTATTGTTAGTTTACATTGAGTATGACTTGACTGGATCTCTTTTACCATGAATTACAATGTCTAGTCAGTCCTTGATCTTTAAAGGTGCTCTGCATTTATGTTTTGCGGTCTCAGAAAGGGCTAGCGAGATACCATCTTGTTATATCATATTATGATTGTTTTGAGAAAGTGTTGTCATCCGAGATTTATCATCATTGCTTGCTAGTTGATTATGCCATTGATATGAGTAAACATGAGACCTAAGCGTTATTGTGAATATGGTTAGTTTATAATCTTTGCTGAAAACTTGAATGCTGGCTTTACATATTTACAACAACAAGAGCAAACAGAGTTTGTAAAAGTTTTTCTTTATCACTTTCAGTTTGTCAACTGAATTGCTTGAGGACAAGCAAAGGTTTAATCTTGGGGGAGTTGATACGTCTCCGTCGTATCTACTTTTCCAAACACTTTTGCCCTTGTTTTGGACTCTAACTTGCATGATTTGAATGGAACTAACCCGGACTGGCGCTGTTTTCAGCAGAATTGCCATGGTGTTATTTATGTGCAGAAACAAAAGTTCTCGGAATGACCTGAAACTTCACGGAATGTCTTTTTGGAAATAATAAAAAATCCTTGCAAAAGATGAAGACCAGGGGGCCCACACCCTAGCCACGAGGGTGGGGGCGCGCCCCCTACCTCGTGGGCCCCCTGGAGCTCCTCCAACCTCAACTCCAACTCTATATATTTTCTTTCAAGGAGAAAAAAATCAGGGAGAAGGATTCATCGCGTTTTACGATACGGAGCTGCCGCCAAGCCCTAAAACCTCTCGGGAGGGTGATCTGGAGTCCGTTCGGGGCTCCGGAGAGGGGAATCCGTCGCCATCGTCATCATCAACCATCCTCCATCACCAATTTCATGATGCTCACCATCGTGCGTGAGTAATTCCATCGTAGGCTTGCTGGACGGTGATGGGTTGGATGAGATTTATCATGTAATCGAGTTAGTTTTGTTAGGGTTTGATCCCTAGTATCCACTATGTTCCGAGATTGATGTTGCTATGACTTTGCTATGCTTAATGCTTGTCACTAGGGCCCGAGTGCCATGATTTCAGATCTGAACCTATTATGTTTTCATCAATATATGAGAGTTCTTGATCCTATCTTGCAAGTCTATAGTCACCTACTATGTGTTATGATCCGGCAACCCCGAAGTGACAATAATCGGGACCACTCCCGGTGATGATCGTAGTTCGAGGAGTTCATGTATTCACTATGTGTTAATGCTTTGGTCCGGTACTCTATTAAAAGGAGGCCTTAATATCCCTTAGTTTCCATTAGGACCCCGCTGCCACGGGAGGGTAGGACAAAAGATGTCATGCAAGTTCTTTTCCATAAGCACGTATGAGGAATACATGCCTACATTACATTAATGAATTGGAGCTAGTTCTGTGTCACCCTATGTTATGACTGTTACATGATGAACCGCATCCGGCATAATTCTCTATCACCGATCCATTGCCTACGAGCTTTCCATATGTTGTTCTTTGCTTATTTACTTTTCTGTTGCTATTGTTATCATCACTACAAAATACCAAAAACATTACTTTTGCTACCGTTACTTTTGTTATCGTTACCACTACTATCATATTACTTTGCTACTAAACACTTTGCTGCAGATATTAAGTTTCCAGGTGTGGTTGTATTGACAACTCAGCTGCTAATACTTGAGAATATTCTTTGGCTCCCCTTGTGTCGAATTAATAAATTTGGGTTGAATACTCTACCCTCAAAAACTGTTGCGATCCCATATACTTGTGGGTGATCACACCCCCATGTTGTCTGTCTCGAGTCTCTGGACGTTGATCTCTCCAGCTAGCTGAACCGCCCTCCCGCATGCCATGAGCACCGCCGTTTCGGCGTCCACGTGTGACGCCCGGATAATCAAGCTACAGTAGTCCTCTACTAATGATGACACATCACCTCTGTCATTGTAATTAATCTCGGGTTGATTCGAAACCGTTTTGAATTTAAATCCTAAATCAATCAAACGACAAAAGTTTTCAAAATATTAAATTAAAATGTTCGGGCTGTGCCAAAAATGGCATATGTAATTATAGTACAGAAAACACATTTTTATAAAATGCCTAAATACTTTTAAATGAAATAAAACAGAAAAGGGAATAAACAAAAAGAAAAGGTAAAAAAAAGGAGCAAACCCCCCCACTGGGCCTCGGCCCAGCAGGCCATCGGGCCCCCAGGCCGGCCCACTCGCCCCCTGCATAACCCCGCTCCCCACTCGGCCGAACCCTAGCCGCCACCCATATTCCCCCCACTACCCCGAAACCCTACCCCTCAGTCCCCAGAGCACCACTCCCACTCTCCCCCCCCGCCGCTCCCACGATCTGGATCGGGCTCGACCTCGATCCCGTCGCTCCCCACTCCCTCGAACCCCATCTCTCCCCT